>NW_026735872.1:0-95798 GCF_949786415.1 Peromyscus eremicus
GTGTCAGAACTGGCATGTTCCATTTTACACCAACACTTGGGGCACTGACGGTCAACTAACTATGGTATACCTTTTAAAAAATCTTCTCCGGTTGGAATATAAGTGAATGCTTTGCCACTATAAGTTGGCAAGTTTCCATTATGTTTATGCTTCCTTATGGTTGCATTCCTTCTTTGGGGACATCTAGACAGGAAGTTTAATAATAACTCCTCATAATGTCCAGGCTTTCACATACAACAAAGTTCAAACAACCAGGGGTGAGATCCACCTGAATTATTTCTGTACTTGTACAAAAAAAAAAAAAAAAGAAAAAGAAAAAGAAAAAGAAAAAAAGAATTCCTGATAGAAAATTCATTAAATGCTGCATGGTTAATCTCAAGCAAGCCAATTTAACTTCCCCGCAAGCCATGTATATCCCTGTACTACCTACTTCTCATGTGGGAATCTAATGTGCAGTCAGACAGTAAAGAGTATATCAGCTCTTTACACTGCTTTGGCATTGTGAATGCTGTCATGTTTTCAGTGGAAAAAAATTAGTAAACTGTGAAATTGGAATTTAATTGTGATAAGATAGTCTCTCAAAAAGTCACTTCACAGTGGAAGGCATTCGAGAAGACTCCTTCCCACACTTGCCTCTACTTTAATTAATCACAATGACATATTCTCAGCAGATGCCTGCTTGATAAGCCACTTAATATATGTACTTATCCTGGTGGCTACGCATGGGTGACATTACTTGGGGATCTAGGAAGAGAAGGGAAAGGGCCAGCCGTATTTCATGTCACTCAAGTCATCGGGAATGTAGAAATAAAATATTCTCAATTGCATATGTACCTGAAGTATGTCATTATTTGAAAGAAAAAGCAAACTTAGCCCTGATGTTCTAGGAATAAACTAACCATGAATTTTAAAGGAGTTGTTTTTAATAAAGTCCTAAAGTAAAATTTAAAGACTAGTGGCCCATCTACCTGTTGAATTTGAAATTCACCAGTATTGGACTTCTTAATATTTTTAACTTGTTGCTTTCTTCCTCCTTAAGAGAAATCTGGGTTTTCAATTTATGTTTTACAACATGGTGAGCATGTAGTATGGGACCTGAATTCCTCTAGAGCATCAACCCTCAGGCTCTGAGTAACAATTTGTTCCCTTTAGAAGGACCAGTGTTCCAGGACCTCAGTATTCACTATGTCATATTATGTACCCAGCAAGCATCTATCACTCAATAAATACTCCATACTTCTGTTTTGATCATAATCAATCAGTCAAGCAATCATCAACTCACCTGTCAACAAGGATAGGAAAGCATATAGTATAGAAAATATATGTTCACTATTTAGCCATTTAATAATTAGTTGTTAGAAATTTCCAAAATATTAATTTCAAATGTTTAAATTCCTTTTTTTCCTTTTTCTTTTTTAAAGATTTATTTATTTATTATGTATACAATATTCCTCCTGCATGTTGCCTGCAGGCCAGAAGAGGGCACCAGATCTCATTATCCTGGTTGTGAGCCACCATGTGGTTGCTGGGAATTGAACTCAGGACCTCTGGAAGAACAGCCACTGCTCTTAACCTCTGAGCCACCTCATCAGACCCTCAAATGTTTAAATTTCTTAAAGTCTTATCTAGCATTTACTGTGTTTAACTGAATGGCCCTTTACAAAGTGTAGACATTTTGTTAAGAGGCTTTGAAAGCATAAAGTCAACAGCACAGACAGAATCAAGGGTGTATCCTTGACCTTCCTCAGTGAAAGATTCTGCTTCTTTGTTCCTTTGAGGCCTTCCTCTTGAGAAGTTGAGAACATGCTGAAGTAGAGAATGGGAAAATCAAGAGGACAGCAAGCTACAGGAGATATAGGTGATGATAAGATGCAATCTGGCATTGACATTTGACTGAGGCACCCTTAACATCAACTACAAAATACAGAATATAGGAGAAGTAGTGCATTAGAATGCAATAGTTAAAGAAGTTTCATGACCTTTACTTGACAATGAGCTTAGAAGTTGGCATTTGAGTGGTTATTCAAAATGGAAAGCATTCTTGGACTATTTGGACATAAGTTTGATTTATGTTATAAGGATAATAAAGTTTTACAAATGGAAAGAGTAACTATTCTAATGCCACAGTTGGACTTTTGAAGTAGATAGTGTATGAGAGAATGTGAAATGCAGTTTAGACTAGCAAGAGTGATTCAGAGAAGTGGGCCAACATGACATGATTGCTAAACTTACCCAAGAGGATGATAGATGGCAGGAAAGTAGTTTTAGTTTAGAAAAGGAAAGGGTCACAGACACATGATAATTTTTAAAGAGTATGTGGAAATTTGTGTGCAGGTCTGATACTGGGTGCCACACCCATTTGCTGAGGTTCTATTGACAACTGATAACTTCTGGGAGAAGTAGAGTCAGTTTTCTTTAAAGATGAGACATATGGTACATCAACCACATTCTGGTGGATGGTCATACATCCAAGAGTATATAAGCAGCATAAATTAGATTCAAAGTTAGGTATGTAGGGAAAAGAAGTTTATGTAGGAGGAATTAGGGCATCAATATGATCAACGTACATTGCATGAAATTCTCAAAGAACTAATAAAAATGGGGGAGAAAAAACTATGTGGATATAAGAGAGGGACAGTTTCCTATTGAAAAAAAAACAAAAGAAACCAAAATGTGTCTATTTGTGTGTGTGTGTGTGTGTGTGTGTGTGTATTAAGTGAAAGCACACACCACACACACACACACACACACACACACACACACAGTTTCACGAACTTAAGATCATTTGACATGAAATATTTCTTCTCCAAAGTTGTTTTCTTTCCTATCACTGACCAGTGTAGTGCATTGTAAGGAACCGGCTTATATAATATCCAAGATAACCTTTGCCCAGCTTTGCTTTCACTTATATAACTGAGGGCAAATCATCTTTTTAAAAAAGTTTCTTGGATTTAGGATATTCTGCATGCCATAAGGGCAGAGAAATGTAGGCACAGATGCTGCTGGTAGCCCATTACTATAAGAGAGATTCAAAGTCGGAACATACTGCACTAGAAGGTAAGTGAGCCTCACCTTTGGAGAAACCCAGGAAAAGGTGAGACTGGAGTGTCCTATCAATCCTTGGTTAAATCCAGAATTCTGAGAGCCTTCAGTTCATTTGAAAGGTGCCAAAGACCCACACAAATAATGTCCCATGAATGGAGAAAGACACTTGGGCCACATGCCTGGAGTTATCTCATCCCATATGAGAGGTGAAGGGAAATGCTTTTCCCATTTTTAGAACAGGAAAGTCTGTGTACCAGCTTAGTGACTAAGAATTCTGCATTGTGTGGCATTAAGGTGATTGTCACTTTAACATCAGAGGCAGGCTGAGAAAGCTGTGAAGCTCCATAGTTCAGTAGCTGGATATGAAATTGGACCAGTCTGGGGTTGGATTCTGCCTCCACCTGAGTCATAGTTATTTCTTTAATATGATGAAACCTCAGATTAATCATTGAAAAGTGGACAAGGTAATGTCTAGCTCACCAGGCTCCAGAGAGAATTAGGTGGAATGCATACAATACTCCTAGTGACATACCTGCCATCCATCTATCACCTTAGAAGTGAGAACTGTCACCATGACAACTGTAGGAGCAATAAGGATTCTTTTGGGGGGGCTGAGGAGATGGCTAGGAGATGAAGACTTGCTATGCCAATGTGATAACCTGAGTTTGAATCTTCAGAATTCATGTAAGGGTGGCACCATAGCATATGTCTGTCATCCTATACTCTATGATGAGATGGGGGACAGAACCAGGAGAATTCTGAACACTCACGGGTCACCTAGCCTGGCAGATGAGGGGATGAACACAAAGACCCCATCTCAAACAATGTGGATGACAACTTAGGTGTGTCCTCTGATTTCCATGTTTTCACAGTAGTATGCATGTGTGCATCCTCAGCACACAAACACACATCTGCATAACACACACACAAACACACACACACACACACACACACACACACACACACACACACACAAACACGTAGATACAGACACAGAACTTTGAGCATGGTTAATACTGACCTGACTTTTTTCATTTACTCTATTTCTCTGTGGTCTCCAGCTCACTAGTTTATTTACTCAACATGGAGAGTCTGACTCACATTATGTCATCTGAAAGGATCATGGTGCATGCAGCCACCAAGTGTTTCTCATAACTGAACAAGAGGACACATTTGCCTGTATAACTTTTACAATTCAAAAATGACATTTATGAGTCTTCTGGTAAGAAAAGAAAATCCCATCTCCAATACTGAAGAAATAGGAAAAGAAACTGGAAACAGGATTTCTGCGTTTTTCTTTAATTACAAAGTACACAGATCCTAAACATGACCTTACAGGGCGAGGAAATAAAAAAAAAATACGAATCGCGCCTTTCTTACTGGTGCTATGACAATGCAGCTTCTGTCAACATACTCAGACAGAGTAAAAACTCCCAGCTGTCATTAAAAATGTAATCTGTAGAGAACTAGGGCGGGGTGCAGGGAGCTTCCAAAGGTGGCCTAATTTATATGCTTTCAGGCAGCTCATCTGAGAATGGGGGATGCAGTCTACTTATTTGAAGTTTGTATTTCACACGAGTAGTAGACATGACTTATGGGTTGATATGCTATCGCCTTTTAAACAGTACCTACATGTTATTTGATTAGCAAGCACAGTCATTTTCTTGCCCACAAGTGGGGATCTTTATGTATTTTTAAAAGCATAAGCTTTGAAGTCTTCATTCCAATAACTATATTTTCTTGTTTTATTTTTCAGAATGACAGTTGATATCTCAGTCTTATTCCTCACCTTACCTCATCTTCATAACTGCTCACTTCTGTCTCCACACCCAAGACTCAGAAAAGATATAGTGTGCTATATGTTGCATCCCTGAAGCTTGTCATAGAGAATTTCTTTGTCATTTGAAGAATGTGTTCAAGATGCCATGACAGATTTGCAGGAATCCTTCCGGTACAGTGCCCAAGATGTGATATATATCAGAACAGCTTTCATATCCTAGGTCTCCTCTGCTTCCTTATTCTAAAAATTTCATTTGCTTTAGAAGGAATATTGAACCTGAGAGCTTTGGTGCAGCAAGTGACCTTGAGTGAACTTCAAATCCTTTAGTTTTCAACTTCCTTTTTTTTTTTCTTTAATGGAAAACTACATTTTCTGTGGAAATGTCTTTGCACCAAGCAGTCCAAACAGTGTTTAAGGCATTTTAGAATTTTTTGGCTTGAGCCAGTGAGATGGCTCAGAGTGTAAAGGAACTTGCTACCAAACGTGATGACTTGAGTTTGATTCTTGGGAACCATACGGTGAAAGGAGAGAATTAACTGCCACAGATGACCTCTAAACTCCATGCATGTGATATGGTACATGACCCTACTCTTGCACAAAATAAATAAATACATAAATAAATACCATTAGTGCTAAAAGAAATCTTTCTAGGCAAATATACTGAAGAGTCATTAAATTCTAATAATTTGTTATTCTCCCAACATAAGCATATCATAATCTACTACTAAAAAAGCTTCCTAAAACATGTATATGCGTATATGCTTACACACACACACACACACACACACACACACACACACACACACACACACACAAGAGGCTTAAAGGCATTATTCTACAATGAGCAGACAGTGCCCAAACTAGACATCTCACACTGGCAAGGAAAAAACCCAGTACCAATCATGCATTACCTCTTGTTGAGTTACTGGATAATGGGGGTCACATAGACCTCCTCAAGCATTGCAAGGTATTGCCAATACTCTTGGCTACTATCCAAGGCAGTTTACTTCTTGAAAGATATTTTATTGAATTCTGTAATAAAATCTTGTCCAATGAGATTGACAGTTCCCAATTGCCGTGTTTGGTGCAAACTCTCAAAGTGAAACAAGGATAGTGCTCATCCACAGGTTTGTCCATACTCTGCTCTTTCCACATCCTTTCATACATGAGATGACTTCTAGTCAGGTGTGTACAGACCCAGATTGGGTTACCGACTTACAGCCTTGAGTCTCTTATGTACATGCTATGAAGAATAACTGGTCTTTCAGTTTCTAGATGACAATTCCCAATGAAGAAAATACCTCATTAGAAAAAAAGTTATTGATGTTATGTTGACTGTAATTATAACTCCTAATTACATGTAGTACCTTGAATCTTTTTCCATGTTGTCACCTTCTTCATGAAAATAACTGAGGAAATACTTACAACTGATAAGTGGGTCCCCTATCATATGTATAATATGTTCTAATTATATATAACTCTACAAGGCAGACATTTATAGCCCTAGATGGAGAGTATTCTAGTATGGACAGTGTTAATGTGCCCACTGCTATTTTGTGATAAGTTACACAGAGTTGGAATCTACGTATGAATTTGATAATTTTTCCGCTAATGCGGAGTGTCAATATGGGCTTTGTGGATAATTTATGGATTTGTACATGGACTTCAGGAACCCGTAAACTCTCTCAAATAGTACCTCAGATTTTGTTTGTAAGTATATTATTGTTCAAAACAGTTATAAAACACCCTTATTAGATTTTCAAAGAAGTACATAGAACTTCAAATAATATTAATAGCCGTATTTTGTGTTGCCTATGTTTTGACAGGTATGTGAAAACTCTTTATTCTTATGTGTGTTTTCTAGTTGTACATCATATATTTTAATCCCCAGTACAAGACTGATACCTATTTTTATATATTTAGAAATGAAAAGGGGTCTATCCAGAGTATGATGCGATGTTGCTCAATTCCAGGAATTGGATACGAAAAGCATTATCTCTTAGCCTCTTGAGGTCTCTTCTATCAGGGATAACGTAGACAAACTTTCATTACTTACATCAGACCTGATGCTGGCATGAGAAGAGTGGGCATACCACTCTAATAACACGTGGTCACCTTTTTAATTTGTTCATAAAAAAATTAATATTTATCCACCAGTGATGGAAATAAGTGGATTTTCTATTGATAAATTTTTTTCAAGTTATTTCAAATCTTATTTGGAATTTTTTTTTTATCATTACTCCACACCCAACACCATTGACCCTAACATCCTTAAGTAGGTAGTACTTATTACCCCTTAAACAGGAAGAGAAGAGTCACAAAGGGGTATGTGTTTACATGGGGTAAATGTTTGATGTGTTGTTTAAAATGTAACCCCATTTTCAGATTCTCTGGCTTTTGGGTTGATAAGTCATCTCCTATCCCTTTCCTACTCCTGTTTTTGCTTTCACTTTATATATAAGCCTAGTTATCACATATATTGGGCATATATTCCACAAGTTGAATTGTAGCCAATAAAGTGTAGTGCCCATTTTCTGATGAGAAAACAATAGAGCGTTTGACTGTACATCAGCGTTAGCATGTTGCCAGAGAGTCAACTAGCTTGTCTCAAGGCTGCTGGAGGAGCCTGTAATTGCAACATGCAATTTGCAATTATTTTTTACAGAACAACTCAACTGAGAAGTTCAGCACCGGGAAGAGTGTTTTCCCAATTTCCACTTGAGCATGTTGCCTCCTTCTGCCAATTATGTTAGTAGTCTCCTGTGGAAAGCTGAGTTAACTAGCGGCGTGCTTATACTTTCTTCCAGGGGTGTTGTAATGGGCTTTATGAACTGATGTCTCAGGCAGCTGTCCAGCTGTCTCCCCCTTAATTTTACTCTACAGACAAGACTGCAGCAAAGATTAAATAAGTATGTCTGTCAGACACTCCAGGAGAGCAGTAAATACAGACAATAACCAGAAAAGACAACAGGTTTTAGACTCATTTCTCTAAATTCTTACATTCTTAAGAGGAGAAAATATGTTATGATCACTTGCATTCCCAATTTGGGGCACTTTACTGATTCTTAGAGCATTTGTATGGGAAATAACTAATCAGGCTGAAAGACAGAAACTTAAGAGTCTAGATATATATTTTGACCCAAATTTTAATTGGATCACTTTAGTTCTTCTTTGAGGGCTGTTGGGACACATATAATTTTCTCAAACCTTTTTGAATAAGAAGAGCCAGATTCTCCACTACACTTAAGAGTTTTTTTGCATAACGTGAAGTATTTTCAGCAGAGATGTGGTATCATTTTGGAAAATGTTTATAGATAAGATTGGTTAGAGCAAGTTTCCAAGGAGCATGAGAGCAGGTCCTAGCCTTGATAACAGTACATATGATAAAAGATGCAGACTTGAGCAAAGACAAAGCTGAGAGTGGATCAGTCCATGAAGAAAATGCTTGTGATAAAGGTTTCTCAGAATTTTACTATGCCTACTTATTCGAAAAAGAATCACATATTGGGACACGGGTAGGCAAGACAGACATAGGACAAGATAGGAAAGAGTTTTGAATTATGTTTCAATGTAGTAAAAAGATAATGCTTTTCTGACTGATGATTGAGGACAAATAGTATATTATGTACTAGTTTTCCATAGATTATGGACACTCTTTTTGATCTTTCTCTTCTGGGTAGTAGCAGGAAATGCTCACTACTGTAATAACTCAGACTGTCAGTGCAATGCCTAGCCAATAACAGCTTTGTTGTTCCCATGCACCTGAGCCCACAGGGAGAAAACACATTTTCAGTTTGCCATGGTTTAATAATATTTAAATGGCTCAAATAATTTTTATAAATGAATTTATTAGAGGGTTCATGTTCAAGAATTACCAGTAAGCCATAGTGGACTTCATAGTTTATTAATTTCGTTAATGTTCATCTTATTATTAACAACATATGTATGAAAACTGAACAATACATTCCATTACCATCCATTGAATCAGACACCAGATTTTCTGAACTAGAGTTTTAAGCATGTCCATTTCACCCTTGTAATTTAACTTTACACTGGGATTCATGAATAAACCAGTATGATTCTCAAAACCCTTTAATACTGTGCTTTCATTCTAGATAAAGTTTGTAAACTAGGGGTGGAAAGATGGCTCAGTGGCTAGCAGCACTTGCTTCTCTTGCAGAGGACCTGAGTTTGGTTCTAAGTACCCACCTCTGGTGGTTCACAACAGCATGTAACTCCAGCTACAGAGGATCTGAAACCCTCTTCTTCCCTCTACACATCTGCATCCTGACACATGTGTTACAAACACACACACACATAAAAATAATTTTTTTAAGTTGTAAATGAAACATAGGGAGTTATTCTTTGGAAATGTGGTATGACATACAAAAGTGTAACCATTCCACACAGAAGCAGTTAGGTTTCTAACATTTATTCTTCATCTGTATCTTCTGTAAGCTGCCATGATTTAGTTTTGTTTCATCTTATCATTCTTCCTTCTCATTTTTGAAAAACTTTAAAATGACATATTCATATTCAGATGAATGCTGGGCCACCTCCAGTGTGTTCTAAAAATCCTTGAGTGTTACATCAGAAAATATTATCATTTGTTTCTTAAGACAGCTTACTTTGAGAAACATGAATAGTGTCTTAGTCAGGGTGTTAATTGCCATGATAAAACATCATGGCCAAAAGCAACTTAGGGAGGAAAGGATTTATTTCACTTTATATCTTACATGTTATTTCCAGGTAACAAGTCAGAGCAGGGACTCAGGCAGGCAGAAGCTGATGCAGAGGCCATAGAGGATGCTGCTTACAGGCTTGTTCCTCACGGCTTGCTCAGTCTGCTTTACTATAAAGACCAGGACTACCAGCCCAGTGGTGGCACCACCCAAAGTGAGCAGGCCCTTTCCACACCAATCAATCAAAAAAATGCACTTTAGGCTTGCCCACATGCCAATATTGTGGGAGTATTTTCTCAACTCAGGTTCCCTCTCCCAAAATGTCTCTACCTTACATCAAGCTGACATAAGCCTAGCCAGCACAAATAAATACCTAACAAGTGAAAGGATCAAAGTTGTTCATTCTTTAACATCAAGGACATATTGAAATCAGTGGTGAGCAATCAAATTTTCCTCCAAATGCCCCATTGTTTACTTCCCTCCTTAAAATTAAGAAGGTAGCTCTGGATAAAACAGGGGAGAAACCCATGTTTCAGTTTTTCATAGGTTTTCTCATGTCACTAAACTTTGTATTTGCTCTGGGACACAGGGCATTTTCCCAGAAGCCACCCTTGACTGTCACATTTATCACTATTCATATAGTTGCTCACCAAAGATATGCTCTGAAGTCATCCTCTATCTGTAAGCTAACACTCTCTCCAGTCCATCAGGAGGATATGTTAAAGGAATAAGCACCACATGGTCATAACTGTGAGGAACATCTGTAATGGGAGATATTCCAGGCTATTCACTGGTGATGGTGTCTGAAACTGTTGCAGACATGAAGAGAGAGGCTTTAAATGTAAAACTTGGTCATTTGGAGATAGAAAGAACAACAAAGGAGCCAGACATGAATAATAAAGGAAGAGTCATCAAGAGGAATCAAGATCCAGCTGTCTCCATCTTCTGCTTCCTTAAGAACTTAAAAATAGGGGCTGGAGAGATGGCTCAGAGGTTAAGAGCACTGACTGCTCTTCCAGAGGTCCTGAGTTCAATTCCCAGCAACCACATGGTGGCTCACAACCATCTGTAATGAGATCTGATGCCCTCTTCTGGTGTGCAGGCATACATGCTGTATACATAATAAATAAATAAATCTTTTTTTAAAAAAAAAAAAAAAAAGAACTTAAGAATATTTGTCTGCCCTCTTGCATCACAGAGATTGCTAACACTGAAGGATTTAAACAGGAAAGTGGTATAGTCCGATTGGTATTTGCCACAGGTAAAAGGAATACTGTGGTATTCCTCCTACTGGCCGCACTTCCTCATGAAAATCACTCTATGGATTGTAGTTGCAAAGGAAACTATGTTAAATTTCTCTTTGGGGCACTTGAGTGACTTACTTTCAGCCTGCCCTGATTTCTATTGGAAATCCAGTAAGCAGATGGTTAGCGGTTTCACAGGTCATAATCAAAGAAGGCAGGCATGGTAGGCCAGAAAGGCGCTATTTTGTTTTTAATTGTTAAGCAATACTTTTTAAAAATGTAAATAGCCTCTGCTGTATATTTGCACACACACACACACACACACACACACACACACACACTTACATCTGTAGAGATTTCTGTTTGTTTTATTGCTCATGGGAGTAGATTAAATGGGTTAAGAAATTCTCTGTTGGAATTTGGAGTGTGGAATGCAGATTGTGTGTGTGTGTGTGTGTGTGTGTGTGAGAGAGAGAGAGAGAGAGAGAGAGAGAGAGAGAGAGAGAGAGAGAGAGAGAGAGAGAGAAGAGAGAGAGAGAGACTGTGTGTGTGTACACACATGTGTGTGTGTGCTGAATGTGTGTTCACAGGCCAGAGTTTGACCTTGAGTGTCTTCCTTTACCACTCCCCATGTACTGTCTCCCACTGAGCCTGGAGCTAAATTAACTACACTGGCTGGCCAGCAAATCCCTGCACTATGCCGTCTTTGCTTCTCTGCTGCTGCAGTTACCTGAGTGTACAGCTGTTCCTGGGGTTTGTGTGAGTTCTGGGATTAAACTCAGGTCCTCATGCTTTCACAGCAAGCACTTTATCCACCAAGTCATCTCCCCAGCACCTGGGTATAGTTGTACTCATGAAATCTGGAGTCATTTTCTCAGAGTCTTGGGACTTCTGGAAAGGAGATTGGCAGAAGACCATTGATAGAGGTATCTGAGCTCTCTTGAGGAGACTGGACCTTCAATATTTCCCATACAAAAAAAAACCCTTCTGAGTCCTTCATGCCTTCCTACCTTCTGTTCCTGGTGAATCTTTGCTCAAACCAACCATTCTTATGATTTTAGACTATCATCTAGCATCAACGCAGCTGAGATGAGGATTCAGTTAAAAGTCCTAATATCACCTGCCCTTCCTAAACTCCATATGTTTGGATGAGATGTGGAGGATGAGGTTGTTCTCTGTACCACATGCACTGAGTCACTCCATTTGGTGGTCTCTGGAACTGCCATCACTGAACACAGACAGACTCCTCTACCCATCTGCTTGCAATTTGTGCCTGAGCCCTGGATGTATTTATTCCTGCATATGTGAGTTAATTCAAAATAGCCAGTTTTTTTTAAGTGAGCCAGAAACATGACAATGCATATACTCAATTTCATTATTTTCCCTGTTTAATTCAGCCACCTTTTCAAAGGACACGATTGTGTTCCTTTTTCTAGAATATAAATATCAGACTGTGTTTAAGTCTTACAACAAAGGATGAGATTCTTCTGCTCTTTCTTTATTAGGGCTAATTTAAATCTGTGTGAAGAGTCTTGGTTCACCATGGCTTTCTAATTCAATGGCATTTGCTTAAAGTAGGAAAGATAATTTGCTTACCAAAATTTATTTTTATTACTAATATGAAAGAGATTGCATAACAATGATTTTTAAATGGGATTGTGTTATCAAAATATGCCATGGGCTGTCTAAAAAATCTAGTCCTCGCCGGGCGGTGGTGGCGCACGCCTTTAATCCCAGCACTTGGGAGGCAGAGCCAGGCGGATCTCTGTGAGTTCGAGGCCAGCCTGGGCTACCAAGTGAGTTCCAGGAAAGGTGCAAAGCTACAGAGAAACCCTGTCTCAAAAACCAAAAAACAAAAAAAAAAAAAAAGAAAAAAATCTAGTCCTGCAAACCAGATGTTCACATCAGCATGGAAATCTTAGTGAGTTGAGGCCAAGGAGGTTTGAAGGTTAAACTTAAGGCCCTGACTTGTTGTAAAGAAACCTAAATATCCATGTATTGGCCCCCAAAGACCTGATAACTGGTCTGCCTACAATCCTTGGTGTACAAATATTATCCAAAACTTTGCAGACAAATTACACCACACATTTAAGAAGAGGCCAGTTCAATTTGATGCAAGTGTTTCTTTTCTTGTTCTACACTATTATTTACAATTTAAAGATAATGGGACCACAATGGTCAATGAAGAATTTAACATTTATAAAAGCTATCTATTAAAATTTAAAGAGAAATCAAAATTTTCAATGATACAAGCAGACTGAATGCCTTCAATCTTTAAATAAAGATTTAATATAAGTTAAAGTAGCATTAAAGAGAGTTCTAGAAAGAACACTTCATTCTGAAGAAAAGGATAAACATACCCAAGATGACAGATGACACAGGGAATAAATAATGATACCAGCATGAGTAAACCAAAAAATTCTGAGCAAATATTACAAAATCAACAACATGGTAAGAATTAATATACATCTTTCGATAACAGCATTGGATATCAATGTTCTTATTTGCCTCATAAAAAAAGAAAAACTAAATTTTTAATTTAGAAATCAGGAACCACCATCAACGGTCCTCCCAAGAAACACAACTCAGGTTCACCTCCAGAAGCCACTTTATGGTAAGAGATGGAATATGGTATACTAATCGCATAAAAGTAAAACAAGCGGCTCTGGTATTCTAATATCTGACAATGCAAATTTCACACTAAAATAAGCCAGAACAGGGAACGTGGGACCCCTCATACTCACTAAGGATGGAAACTGTTCTTTAATCACATAAAATTAAGAAATAAGTGGCTGTACTGACTCTAATTTCTGTGAAATAGACTTCATGCTAAAGCCAGTAGGAAGAGATGAGGAAAAAAATATTTCACTCTTACTAGAACAAAAATCACCAAAAGGGTATTGAGATTAGAAATATGTATGCAACCCATTAGAGACACAAATTTAATAAAGGAAACATATTGCAATCTAAACCCACAGAATGAGTTAAAACCATCCTGAACAAGTAACTTCAATGTCCCTCACTAATGTCCCTCACTCACCCATAGACAAATATTTCTATCACAAAATATGCACACACGGATAGAAATTCTGGAATTAAATGACATAACAAATCAATAGGTCCTAACATATCTACAGAACATGCCACTCAAACACTACAGAATACGTATTCTCCAGAATCCATGGAAAATTCTCAAAAATTAACTATATATCAGAACACAAGGAAAATGTATGGAGATATAGGAAAAGTGAATTCACATCCTACATGATACCTGACCACAGTTAAACAAATGTGGATTTTAAGAGGATTTATACAAACTCATGGAAGCTAAATAACACAGTACTGTATGGACCTGTTTATAGGTTGATCTGTCACTCCTATAAAACAAAACTCTCCCTATATCAGAAAGGCCATATCTCTGTGAAGAACCATATACAGCCCATGATATATAGATTAATGTATGCATCTGTTAGAAGAGATTCATTCATTTAATTTCTACTTCACTCTCTTTCCTTTTTTAAAACATTATCCAGCTTTTTCTCCTTGTGGTAAATTCGTGAGTGTTTGATCCCTAAAAAACCTGTTTTACAGGACAATCTTAGTATCTTGAACCACAAGAACTTTCTCTAACTTCAAAAAACAATCGTATTATGCTCAGCAAGGCCACTATTTCCACATACAAATCTGTATGAAAAGAATGAATCAAGTATCCACTTATGAGTGAGTCATAGCATATTTGTCTTTCTGAGTCTGGGTTACCTCACTTAGGATGATTTTTTCTAGTTCCATCCATTTGCCTGGTAACCTCACGATGTCATTGTTTTTCTCTGCTGAGTAGTACTCCATTGTGTATATGTACCACAATTTCTTTATCCATTCTTCAGTTGAAGGGCATCTAGGTTGTTTCCAGGTTCCGGCTATTACAAATAATGCTGCTATGAACATAGTTGAGCATGTGTTCTTGTGGTGTGATTGAGCATTCCTTGGGTATATGCCCAAGAGTGGTATAGCTGGGTATTGAGGGAGGTTGATTCCCAATTTTCTAAGAAAATGCCATATTGATTTCCAAAGTGGCTGTACAAGTTTGCATTCCCACCAACAGTGTAGGAGTGTTCCCCTTGCTCCACATCCTCTCCAACATAAGCTGTCTTCAGAGTTTTTGATCTTAGCCATTCTGACAGGTGTAAGATGGTATCTCAAAGTCATTTTGATTTGCATTTACTTGATGATTAAGGATGTTGAGCAATTCCTTAAATGACTTTCAGCTATTTGAGCTTCTTCTGTTGAGAATTCTCTGTTTAGCGCTATAGCCCATTTTTTAATTAGATTGTTGGGTATTTTGATGTCTAATTTCTTGAGTTCTTTATATATTCTGGGTATCAGCCCTCTGTCAGATGTGGGGTTGCAAAGGATAACCAGACTGCAACTCACAACTCCATAGAGTATACCTAGTAAAGAGGACCCTAAGAAAGACACAGGAATCACCCAACGACAGAAAAATAGATGAGATCTACATGAGCAAACTGGGGGTGAGTGGGGGTAATGGAGGGCAAGGGTTGGGGGAAAGAGAGCTTAGGGGAGCGGGAGGTCCCAGCTGGATCAGGAGCAGAGTGGGAGAACGGGGAGGGAGATACCATGATGAATGAAAACCCCAGGAGAATAGGAAGAAGCAGAGTGCTAGAGAGGTCCTCAGAAATCCACAAAGATACCTCCACTATAGACTACTGGCAATGGTCAAGAGAGTGCCTGAGCTGACCTGCTCTGGTGATCAGATGGCCAAACACCCTGGCTATCATGAAAGAACTCTCATCCAGTGTCTGATGAAAGCAGATGCAGAGATCCACAGCTGAGCCCCAGGTGGAGCTCCAGGAGCCCAATTGGTGAAAGAGAGGAGGGATTGTATGAGAGAGAGATATTGAGACCATGATTGGAAAAAGCACAGGAACAAATAGCCAAACTAGTGGCAATGCATGAACTGTGAACCAATAGCTGAGGAGCCCCCATGGAACTGGACTGGGCCCTCTGGATAAGTGGGACAGTTGATTAGCCTGAACTGTTTGGGAGGCCCCCAGGCAATGGAGCTGGGACCTGTCCTTGGTGCATGGGCTGGCTTTTTGGAGCCTGGGGCCTATGCTGGGACACTTTGCTCAGCCTTGGTATAGGGAGGAGGGGACTGGACCTGCCTTGGCTGAGTCTGCCAGGCTGGGCTGACTCCCCAGGAGAGACCTTGTCTTGGAGGAGGTGGGAATGAGGGGTGGATTGGGGGGGAGGACTGGGGGATGGGAGGAGGGAGGATGAGGGAATCCATGGCTGATATGTGAAATTAAGTTAATTATAAAATAAAAATATATAAAAACAAACAAACAAACAAAAAAAGTATATATATATATATATATATATATATATATATATTATTACATTGGTTCTACTCTGATGTAATAATGGTAGAAAGCCAGGTTTGACTATCAAAGAAGAGATTTTTTTTACAGTATATAGACATTGTATAAATTCATAAATTTCTATATTTTATTTCATGAAAAAGAAAGAAATTTACTGTAATTATTGAAAATTTGTTCCAGTGCCACAATTTCCTATTTATAAAACAATTTCATAATTTACTTGAAATGTTGATAAATATTGAATACTATAAAATTTTGCAATAATACCAATTTATACCTCAGTGCAGCTGTGTTTCTGTTGGTCAAAGTAACTACCCATAATTTTACGAAATTCTTTCTATACCGTAAATTATGCTTCTAGAAAATAGCTTACCTGACGTTCTTAGTAATTCACTCTTTATACTTTTATTGAGGTCAATGAATGATTTATTCTTTCTTTCAGTGGTACTAGCCAGTGGATTTTAAAGTATTTATACAAAAGATTTCTAATTTATTTCATTAATAAAATCTGAGTTTAATGAAAAAAAGAAAAGAATGAATCAAACATTAGCAATATCAAAAAGAGTGAATATTAATCCCTAAATATTTGTAGTAGTGCCCTGTGTCTGTTTTCATGTCATTTGTGCTGTGCTAAAATCTATATGCTGTTGGATGTATGGCAAATGTGTTGCTAATTAATCAATAAAACACTGATTGGCCGTTGGCTAGGCAGGAAGTATAGGCGGGGCAAGGAGGAGAATAAAGCTGGGAAGTGGAAGGCTGAGTCAGAGAGACACTGCCAGCCACCACCATGACAAGCTGCATGTGAAGATCCTAGTAAGCCACGAGCCATGTGGCAAGGGATAGATTTATGGAAATGAATTAATTTAAACAGTAAGAACAGTTAGCAAGAAGCCTGCCACGGCCATACAGTTTGTAACCAATATAAGTCTCTGTGTTTACTTGGTCGGGTCTGAGAAGCTGTGGGACTGGCAGGTGAGAGAGATTTGCCCTGACTGTGGGCCAGGCAGGAAAACTCTAGCTACATCTATACTACTCATTCAGGAAAATTTTAATTGTTTCCTTTTCTCTGAGTAATTTTCTAGTTCATTGGCCTTTGTACACAGTCATTGCAAAATAAAAGAACATGTATAAAAAGGAAAAAAAAAGATAATCCATAGGAACAGATGCAATTTGGGAATCCACTGGCCTTGGGGGAAGATGAAGGATCTTTCCCTACTAACTGGCCTCCTTCCAGGGGGTCTCAAAAGCTGCCCTGGCTGCCTCTGTTATTGTTAAGATTTGGGTTCTTGGTTTTCAATCACTTGAGTACTTTTTTCTTTTCATCTTGTGGTTTATTACAGGTTTACTTGCAACTTACTCCAAAGTTAGATAAATATAAAAGATGTTTACAAAGACTATCTTTGGTGCTAAAAAAAAAAAAAGTAATTTCTTCATCCACTCATTTCTTGCAAGTGTTGTTTGTTAAATGATGTCTCTTTCTAGATGATAAGTTCATCAGCTTGAGGGATCATGAGACCAGCTTCCCTGAGTGGCCCGGGCCTTGATCACCCTAGATCTGGGATGTTCACTGCTGAAACAGCAATCCTGAGCAAACAGCAAAGAGTTTCTGAGCTTTGCAGGGTATAGGTCTATGTAAGTTCACTTTCACATCACCACACTGAAAAAAAAAAATGCTTGATGCATAGGAAATGCTGGATAAGAGTTAGATGAATAACAAATGGCTGCTGGGCTCAGTTTGAAAGTCCATGGATAGAGAGGCTTAAGTCCAACAGAAGGCTTTTCAGACAGATGGAAGAACATTTGTGAAGTGGGAGACAGTATGGTCACATGGCATAGGACGGCATTTTGCTTAGTGATGGACTGCTTATGCAGTCCCATAGCCTTATAAGGGAACTTCAAAAGTCCTACCACCTTGGGACATCATACTTGCCCTATCCTAACACTTCTTTGCTGCACATTGCTTGTGCGTAATCAATTCTGGGTAGACAATCAGATGAAAGTGCAGCATTATGTTTATGTATAGTAAACAATATTCAATAATGATATACTGACTCTACAAGTTTCTTTACTATCATTATCTCAGAATATATTGTTCTTCATACAATTATTACTGTAAAACTGCTCAGTTACCTGGCAACATCCTGGATTTCTCCTGGTCACCAAGTTTCCTGGCTGTACCAACAAGCTATGCTGAATGAGTGGCATACCCCAGCAAGATTTGTGCAAGTACACTCAGTGGTGTTTGTTCAATGATGGTCACCCAATGATGCAGTACTTAGAACACATCCCTGCCTTTGAGCAAGACACAGCTATATATGGTGTAGGAACATGAAGTCCATGCATTTGACCCTGTTCAGAGTCAACACAAAGCTCATGTTGTATGTGTGTCAGATAAGGGTGTATGATCCAGATCACTAAGGGTCTTATATTTGATGCTAATTGGTTGAATTTTCCCTCATTATGAAAAAACAAGAACTAAAGAATTTAAAGCAGGATCACAGTACAGTTATACTATTCATAGATAGTTATTTGGGCAGGATGGAACAGTCATAAAAAAACAGAGTGGAAAGAATGAATATACTAGATGAAGGAAGATGGACCAGTCCAGCAACTGGTAATAGTACAGCAGGAGATACTGAATACGTTTATTGGATTGGTAAAGATGGTAGAAAAGGGGAAATGAAAGGAAGAAGTAGATGTGAAAGCCAGGGTCAGCAAAATTACCAAGCCCATCCACGTACTGACCTGCTTGTGAAGAACAGAGGGAGGTATGTGGGGTTATTCCTGGATACCTCTCCTCTCTTCTCACCTCCTCACCTTACCTAACTGCTCCTTTGATCTCTCTGATGACTGTGTGTGTGTGTGTGTAGTTCTTAATTCACTAAAGAATAAGGAAGAGAAGGCTGGGAGAAAAGGAGAACTTCCATCTTTGATCAACTGTTGAAGTTGAGTTGATAGTACAATATTCAAATTAAGATGGTCAGTGGACTAAGTGCATTATCAAACAGAATAAAGATATTTCAATGTGAAATATTTAGCCTAAAATAAAAATAGTAACCGTTATCTATTTCCTGTTTATGTCTTTATTTTTAGGTTAAGAAAGTTAGTGAGGTGTGTGTGTGTGTGTATGTTTGTGTGTGTGTGTGTGTACCTGCATGTGTGTCTATCTGTGTCTGTGTGTATGTCGGTTTGTACATATGACTGAAGGTGTCTATGGAGCCCAGACAAGAGTATGGTGTCTTCTGAAGTTTGAGTTATGAGCAGTTTTGAGCATCCTGGTATGGGGTACTGACAACTGAACTCTGCAAGAGCCGTACATACTCTTAACCACTGAACCATCTCTCCAGCCATAACATTGTGTATTTTTGAAAAGTGAGCCACTTAGGTGTACACTCAGTGCACACTACAGAAATATTCAGGGGTGACTGCTAGTAATTTTCAAGTAAACTGCAATGTAAATTGATCCATCCACTCATCTCAGTCATTATAAGCATGGAGCATTTCCATAACTTCTCATTGTGCCTTGGTGCTTCGTTTATCACATGGCGGTTGGCATCCAATATGGAGTGAGGATGACATTATTTGGCAATGTAAGACACTTGGAAGAGTTACCACCACATGGAGATAACAAATCATCTGTCACTATGCGAAGTTTTAGAAATTGTTTGTGTGAATTTGTGAACTTGTGTGTGGGTACCCATAGAAACCAGAACAGGAATTTGGAGCCTCTGAACTGGAGTTACATACATCCATGAGCTTCCTGACATGGGTGCTGGGATTTGAACTCTGGTCCTCATGATAGAACAGAACAGCAAGTACTCTTCACCTCTGAGCTATTTCTCCAGCCCCTATATCTATTAAAAGAATGCAACTTTTAATCTGCTTGGTAGCTTTCTTTTTTTTTTTTTTTTTTTTTTTTTTTTTTTTTTGGTCTTTCGAGACAGGGTTTTTTTGTGTAGTTTTGGTGCCTGTCCTGGATCTCACTCTGTAGACCAGGCTGGCCTTGAACTCAGAGATCTGACTGGCTCTGCCTATGGAGTACTGGAATTAAAGGCATGTGCCACCACCGCCCGGCTGCTTTCTTCCTTTTTACATTTTTATTCTTTGATTATGTTTCTACCCCATTGATTAAAAACTCCATTCCAAAACTATTCTTCACCACTGGACGTTGAAAAGTAAAGGTGAAAACAGAACAAAAGTAAAAATCCAGCACCACAAGAAGGATGGAGCTCCCTAACTGAAAAGCATGCTGACCCACATTCCTACCTGCACTAGCTAAGAGAGAGAATTCATTTCATGTCAGCCATTTCATGTGGAAGTTTATGAGAGAAATCACCACAAGAGCTTAGCTGCTTTGCCTTTCCCACCGTCCTTTGCTCTTCTGTCTACACATTAATAATTCTCCTAACCTTTACTGTCTTATTGATCAACCTCCAGGTGATGTTCCTGCCACCCATATTGGGAAAACACTCACAATGCTGCTCTTTACTCATCTTCCCCGTGGCTGTTACACCCCAGACTTTGTTTCTGTGACTAAACAAGGGGAATTTATACCTTCAACCCCAAATACTTCTCTTTATTTCTCAAGAAGACAGAGAAAAAATCCAAATTACTGTCATCCTTTATCAGAGGTGCTTGAAAAAAATCAATTTTTCTGAGGTCTGAGAGTGAGGGCAAAGAGAAATTTGTCACCTCACTGGAATGCTAACCAACTCTGATGTCGCTTTCTCTCAAAGAGGCTCTGTGGAAAGGAAGAAAAAAAAGTTGTTATGATAACCTTTGGAAAGTCAAGTAATTGATGTACAGACATTCTGAGATAAAATATAACCCCTAAAATATAGGATGTGGGAAAGCAATTTTTAAATTATATGGTGAGAACGAAAAAGAAATTAATGTTTCTTTTAGAGCATTTGATGTATCCCCAGCAGCTGGCTGCTCCTCCTGAAAACTGGGGAATACCTCTCTTTGCACAATTTTTACTGATATATTCATATAGCATGTTTCCCTCCCTGAACATTTTAGCAGCATTAAATGTAAACAGCATGCCTATCATGCAGGTGACTGAATATTCCAACACCACAGATGGAGGAGCAGCAACACAGGGAACTAACTGGATCACAGTGGAGTTTTAGTCACTGTGAGAAATGGAAATGGGCACTCTGAGTGGCTTTCTGTGTTAAAAATAAGTACATTACCTCTGAAAGTTGGGATTGTTTCTGCTTCTTCAGCATTTGGAGTTCTGGAAACAGTAGCCTTGGGTTTTTGGAGGCTTCTCTCACTTTGGGTCTTCCTGTTTTGAATGAAATGAAAACCCCTCTTTGTGGTGAGGCTGTGTGGCCAAGTGTGGCCAGTCGGCATACTCTGTTTCCCTGACCACTCTGTGTTGGGAGAATGAGGAATCCTGGAACAGTTCTAACTGTGGCTTGAATTCTTTAAGCTTCTTTTGGCAAGCGGATTCTTAAGAAAATGCAATTCTAAATAAAACCAACCAGAATACAAAGAGAAGTAAGGCCTAGGGTTCTCTATTGACTCCGCATCCAACTATGACTGAAGGCAGAATCCTGAAACTTTTGGTTACATAAACTACTTACATGAGGCATTCCATCTAGTTAAGTCTTTCATCAATGAAATGAAAGAACACTGACCTAAGAGCATCAGGGTCCTTACAACTTGATATTTTGAGTTGGAATGTTTCATATCTCCTTTTTCAAACTGTATGTGTGTGAGATATGTGGATGTACATGTGTGAGTGAATAATTTTGCATGGGAGGGGTGTATACATGTGCCATGGTGTATATGTGATCAGAGACAACCTTCACATGTTGGCCCTTGCCTTTCCACATTTTTTTGATGAAAAGATCCATTAATTCTTCTGTCTCAGGCCCACATCTCTCTGTAAGGGGTACTGGAGTAATAGACACCTGAGCCACTGTACCAGGTGATTATAAGGGTTCCAGGATCCAAGTCCAGGTCTTCAGGATTTTGGCAATAAGCTCATTTACTCTTTGAGCCATTGCCCCAGTCAGTCCCTTAGCAGAACTATTTAAATTTTTCCTGTTTTACTTTTTTTTTTTTGAGATAGGGTTTCTCTGTGTAACAGGCTTATCTGTGAAACTCTCTCTGTAGACCAAGCTGTTCTCGAACCTTTTTTTTTTTTTTTAATTTTATGTGTATGGGTATCTTGCTTGCATGTGTGTGTACCATGTGCATGCAATACCCATGGGTGCCAGAAGAGGGTGGTAGAGTTCCCTAAGACAGGAGTTACAGATGGTTGAAAGCCACAGCATAACATAATTCTTAATAAAAGTACCTTAACCTAGAATCAAAAGTTATTCAGGAGGAGAAATTAATAAGAGGGCAATGTTAGAAATAATGAAATAAAATAATTTTATCTGTTTTTGAAAGATGCAGAAACATCTCAATTGCATGTTTATTCATGTGTGTAGTTCTGTGAGTATTCTTAGATGATTTTCAGAATTCATTCTAAAGTTATTGATCATAATTCCCTTATCCCTAGCAATGGAGTTTATCAATCAGTCTGGGTCAGAACTAAGCTCACATGCATTATGCATCTGTTTCATTTTTTCTTCCATTCTACAGACAGGATACTCTTTCGTTATAAATTCATGATACATGTTTATATGCTGTTTAACTGTGTGTGTGGATTTGGCAGAAATGGTCCAATGTTCATGTTCTTAAAGGTCAACACTGGACAGGGATACGAAATGAGTGGCTATTGTGTCTTTGAGATAAGCCCTCCCCACTAAGTGGGTGTTGTTTCTAGATTGCCCATCAATGTCTCCTCAAAAAACAGAAGAGGGGTAGAGAGTCTACATTAGTCATTAGTACCAAGCAGATTCAAGCCTTATTAGGCTGATGACTGACCCTGAATAGCCTGCAAGTTTGAAAATTAAATTTTCCATCTCAGTCACTGAATGAATTTTGGTCAAAATTACCCAGTTTTTACCTCTCTTCTGTTTCTTGTGTAGAAATACCTCCATATATGTCTCTCAGCATCTCATTACATCTCCTGAAAGCAAGGTGGAGGAGCATGAGGGAAAGGTAGTGGGTGTGTCTAGTATCTCTTCACAATGTTTGCAGCAATATCTGCCCATCAAATAAGGTTCTTTAATTGTGAAAGAGGTGGAATAAGGAAGAAGACCCTAGCTTTCATCATAGTGTCTTGAAGTACAATGAAATGGTATTAGACAAAAATGTGATAGCTGAAGTGTGACAAGCTAAGGATGTGGTAAGCCGGTATCACTTGAAGTGGATTGAGTGGAGCAACTGATGTAGCTTCCACTGTTTGTCTGTTGGTAGCAATAAGATATTGACATTTCCAATGTATGGTCCAATATATTTTCCCATCAAGGCTATGTGCACTGGATATGTAATTAATTATCTCCATTTTACAAAGACTACAAACTCTGAGGCTTATCAAGATTTACTTCATAAGTGGTAGTTAATAATCATACTTTATACTGTATTGTATAATCTCAAATTACCCATGTTAGTGCTTTTTAAAGTTTATTGTGGCAAGATACATGGCAACAATAAGAACACTATATTCTTAATTTTTATTATATTTGTTTAGTGTGTGTGTCTATATGTGTGTGTGTGTGTGTGTGTGTGTGTTCATGCATACTTCACAGTGTGTACATGGAGGTCAGATGATGGGTGATGTCACTCTGTATGCTGTGAATGTGTTGCTCTGATTGGTTGATAAATAAAATGCTGATTGGCCAATAGCCAGGCAGGAACTATAGGCAGGATAAGCAGATAAGGAGAATTCTGAAGAGGAAGGCTAACTCAGGAGTCGTCAGCCAGACACAGAGGAAGCAAGATGTGAAGGCAGAACTGAGAAAAGGTACCAAGCCATGTGGCTAAACATAAATAAGAATTATGCATTAATTTAAGTGTAAGAGCTAGTCAGTAATAAGCTTGAGCAAATGGCCACACAGTTTGTAAATAATATGTCTCTGTGTATTTACTTGGGTCCGAGTGGCTGCAGGACTGGCAAGTGAAAGAGATTTGTCCTGACCATGGGCCAGGCGGAACACAGGAAATCTTCATCTACAGTCAGAGGACAAATTTCAGAGTCAGTTCTCTGTTTTCACCATGTTAGTACCAAGGATCAAACATGGGTGGTCAGACTTAGAGGCAAGCACTTTTACCCAATCAGCCAACTTGTTGATCCTATAGTATTGACTTTTTAAGGGTAAAATACAATATCATTGACTGTAGAGTTGTGCAGAAAATCATTTAGAACTTACTCTTAGGTCTAAAGTTCCAGCAGTTTAGTGGAAACAACCCACTGATTAGCAGTTCCCCTTTCCTGTTCCTCTTACTTTCAACAGTTCCAGCCCTACCATTTTAATTCTGTGAGTTTGACCATTTTTGATGCCTTGTATAAATGGAATCATGCAGTATCTTCTATGTATAACTAGCTTATTCCATTTGGCATAATGACCTCAGGGCTTATATATGCTCATGCATATTGCAGAGTTTTCCTCCCTTTTAAGGCTGAATAAATTCAGTTGCACCACATTTATGCAATTATTCTCAGGTTGAAGGACATTTAGGTTGTTTCCACATTTCAGCTACAGTGACTAGTGTTTCAATGAACATGAGAATGCCACCATTCTTCAGACCCTGATTTCATTTCTTTGAATTGTCTACCTCAGAGTGAGGTTGGTGAATCATAAGACCATAATTGGGTTTAAAAATTTTTTTAGAAACCACTGTCCTGCTTTCCTGACACCTGCACAGTTTGCATTCTCAGTAATAATGTTCAAATATCAATAAGGATTTGAATAGTTGCAATCATTTATCCAGCTTAGTGGCATTAATTATGTTCATGGTAATATTGAACCATCTTCACTGTGGATATTCCCATTACACCAAACAAAAACTGTCCCCAATGAACAATAATCCCCATTACTCTAAATCCAATCCCCATGAGCCTTTTATCTGTCTTTGACTTTTTCATTCTAGGTTTTATACATATAATGGGTTTACACACACACACACACACACACACACACACACACACATATATACATACATATATATAGTAGGTTTTTATATATATAATGAAGTTTTATATATATGTATATATGTGTATATATGTATATGCATATATATGAGGGTATGTAAGGCTTATGTCCTATACTAGTTACATTTTGGTAATGCAATATTCTTATTCATTCCTTGAAAATTTAACATATTGATGTAATGCTACCTATCTGTAGTGCCCCTCTACTGGAACACCCTCCTAACTACATATCCCCCTTTGTTTATTTGCTTTTATCATAGCATCCTGAGTCCTATCAGTGATCTCTGTTTGTGCCTATGTTTGAAACCGTACATGGGCACATGGGCAACCAACCAGCAGTCACATCCACAAAGAAGAGTGACTCTCTCTTCCTCAGCAGTCATTAACTACCAGTAGCCTCCCCACCAAAGATGGGGCCTCAGGGCCCCTTCTCCATCTACGTTGGGATTTTGATTGATTTGATCTTGTGCAAGTCTTATGTAGATAACCATAGGTGCTGAGATTTGATGTGTGCAGCAGTCATGTCCTATCCAGAATTCTGCATTATTTAAAGTATATACTTGAGAGTGAAACAGGAAGGTCATATGTCTATTCTATTTTGAACCCTTTGAGGAAGACTAAACTATCTTCCACAGAGACAATGTGATCTTCTTGCCTGCAAGGTTTGAGGGTTCTAGTATTTCCACATTCTCCCTGCACTTGTTTCCATTTTAAAGTCATAGGCACTGCTGTGTACAAGGAACAGTTCCTCACTGGTTCCACTGGTCACTCATGTCTCTTGTTTGAATAAACGTCCATTCACATACTCTGCCCATTTGGAGTTTGAATGGTGTTTTCAAATTGAGTGGTTGGATTTCTCCATATATTCTGGATCTTAAACACATATTGGATATGAATGGCAATAATTTATCCAATCTAAAAGTTTTCTTTTCCTTTTTTGACTGTATCATTTGATGGACAAAAGATTTCCATCTTGAAGAGGTCTCATTTATGTACTTTTAAGTTTTACATTTAAGGCCTTGGGGTGTGTCAAATCTAAGAGTCCACACTGATATATCCATGGTGATTCATATTTAATTCTGCAGCCATTTCTAAGGATTTTAGCATATGTGTGGGTATGAAAAGCGTATTTTGATTTCTGATGTGACCTAGAGCTTATGTATTCCTTTACATGTAGAATTACATTTTTATTAGTACTATATGTTGAACAAGCGAATCCTAATTTGCTGAAAGGACTTAGTACCTTTCTTGGAAATAGAGCTTGGAGTCTCTTTAGACTCTGTTTTATTCCACTAGTGTATCTGTGTCTCCTTATGCCAGTACTATACTGATCCAATTATTGTAGCCATTTACCACTACTTACTTTTAATCCTATGAACTAACTGCAGTCAATCAACTATCCTTTCCAGTTCATATCTTTTTCCTCTATGTGTTTGAAAACACCAATCAAATGTATCATAGCTAGATAGTACAGAGTTGTGATCCTTCCATTAAGGAACAAATTTGCTTTGGTATACTGGTTTTATGATTTATAGCCTAGTACATTGACCTATTATCTCTTGAAACAGAACCACTAAAAAGGATAGAAATGGTGATAGCCAAGTTCAAGTGAAAGAAGGTAGAGAAATGTGGACCCAGGAACTATTTCAACATGGTCTGAAAATGATTAAGACAGAGATGACTACATTTGGAAATTATTAACATCAAAACATTTAAATTTTTTTAATTATCTTTATTTTATGTATATGAGTGTTTTGTTTCCATATATGTATGTACACTGTATGTGCACCTGGTGCCCACAGTGGCCAGAAAAGGGCCACAGATCCCCTGAAACTGTAACTGAGGATGATTGTGAGCCACCAGGTAGATGCTGGGTACTAAACCTGGGTCCTGTGCAAGAACAGTAAGTACTCTTAACTGCTGAGACATCTTTACAGCCCTACTTCCAAACATCCGTGGTTGTAGTTTTCTAAAATTTACCTGCTAATAAAGTGGCAGTTTTAAGTTCTCCTCCAAGATTCATGACTTCAGAGCCCTAGGTAGTTGGCTAGGTCTCCAGTACCAGGCATGATTTCCCTCTACTTAAGGAGGTCTTAAGTCCATTTACAGAGTGGTTAGTTACTACCAATGTGTATGTGCCACTACTGCACCCTTAGGGTTAC
Organism: Peromyscus eremicus; assembly: GCF_949786415.1. Taxonomy (NCBI): domain Eukaryota; kingdom Metazoa; phylum Chordata; class Mammalia; order Rodentia; family Cricetidae; genus Peromyscus; species Peromyscus eremicus. Next base: position 27,371 of record NW_026735872.1, read on the forward strand.
TGTGCCATGCTCTTTGTTGTTGTGGCTCATAGGTGTCATACCTGGACAGGACTATTGGTTGCTTCCCTCCTCTGGAAGCTTACATGGGAACTCCTAGTACCATGAAAGCCAGTCCTCATGGAAGAGGCTTACAAATAAGTTCCAGCTCAGGGACTCTGGGACTCTGTCTGAAGTGTGTGATGTCTTCAGCAATTTGAATTTACCTTCCACGCCTGGAGAGCAAGCAAGAGTAATGCTAATAGTCTGCAATATTTGGGGAGTCTCATGGACAACCCTGACCAACTATTATATTCTAAATATTTGATCTTATACTTCCAGATAAGTATAGTCCTTACCCCTCATCAAGGAAATTTCTCTTTGTAATAGACAATAACCATTTCAGAAAAGCACAGCCAATCAAAATTCAATGTTGTGGAGCGCTGTCCAAATGGATACATCTATAATACGACTCTTATACCTAAGGCTCAGGGATAACTGCAGAAAAGGGGAGAAAGGATTGTAAATGGCAGAGAATGAGGGAGTTTGCTGTGAGATTGTGTCTCCTAGCAATGTCAGAAACTACAGCCACAAGTTTTCACTAACATGACTGCCTAAAAATGAACTGAACAAGAAAAACAAGACATGCTAAAGTATATGGAATAAAGTTCATAAGACCTAACCTACACAAAGAACTGTAGGCAACTAAGGAATTCTGAGAGTGAGAGGAATAGTCTTCCTCAGGGAAGAGCCTAGCAACTGATTATCCAATGCCAAATGGTCATCCCTGAAAACATATATACAGGTAATACTATACATACTGAACAGATTGTATTTCACATAATGATAGTTCTGATAATAAGGTACATGAACTTAAATATTGCTAACAGTTAATCTAGAAGGAAATTAATACATGCTGTAATTTAAAAAAAAAAGTCTATCAGCTGTAGGAGAATTTGTGTTCTTTGGCTTCTTAAATGACAGGGGCAAAGAGTAGACTCTAGGAAATATACCTTATGTTTTCCTCCCCAGTTGACAGGTCTGAAGATCTTCAGATTCCTTGAGGTCCACATACTCTGTTGACCATGTCCATCTCACTCTAACACTTTGTTTGTTGTGTTTTTTAGATGTCAGTTTATCTGAGAATCCTCATATAGCTCATATAGCTTGATTGTCAGTGAGATAAAAATAATTACAACTTATAGGTAGTGTGGGAAATGTTTTAGTGAGGGAAGATGAACTCATAGCCCTAGTATTGAAATCCAACTGAGCTTAGTAACAACTTTCACTTCTAAATGTTCTGGGCAAACAGCTGAACATATTTTTATTACAGCCTTCCTGCCAAATAATTATAAATTCTGAGGCATCATTTTATCTTTATGTACATCCAACCAAATATCTTGGTTATTTTGTTGCTGCAAAATTATATAACCCATGAAAGCAAGATCAAAAGTGATTTTTTTCAAAACTATTTAATTTTTTCTTGATAAGTATCCTCCTTTCTAACTTAATCTGGCTTATCTACAGAACTAACAGTTTAACTTCCTAACCATCCATTTTGATATTTGAATGAAATTAGTCACATTATGTGTAAAAAGTATCCTGGATTTAAGCTGCTGTGGCTCCTTGGTATTTTCAGCTACTGGGCTTCAGAACCATGGAAATAAACTCATTCTTAGGTAATTCTCTCTCTCTCTCTCTTTTTTTTTTCTTCTGCTGGTCTTCAAAATTCACTACTCTACTAATAATTTGTTTGTTCGGTGTAGTTTTTGTTCTTTAATCTCCCAAGACCACTTTGTGCTGCCCAGATATTCTCAGATGTGTGGTCTTCTACTGGAATATGGTCCACTTAGCACTTGATTTTCATGGAGATTAAAAACAAATAGAACAGAAACAGCATGAAGTTGGGTGGGTATGGAAGAGGGTAGTTCTGGGAAGGGCTGTGGGGAAGGAAGGTGAATATGATTTTTTCTTTGTAAAAGAAAGAGAAAAATCACATCCAAAGGAAAATATCTTCCTCTGCATGTGAGAGGGGCATAAACTATGCACACTGTAAGATGTTGAATTGTTGTGCACGCTGACCTATTTGATCTCATTTTCTTCTATTGCGATGGCTCTGCATTTGTTCTTTGCATGTTCAAAGATCCCTTAGAAGCCAGTGAGATGTATCTATGAAGACAAAGGCAGCTGAATGTCTTCCAAAAGCAGTCCATAAGAGTGAGAGATGCTTCCTCTCCCTCACAAAATGTAGATGTTATAGAACTCTGAACGTTTTTCGTCTCCCACATCAAATAGGCACCCAAGAAGGTGCAAACGAAGCTTCTAAATCTGCTCTGAATATCTGACAATTCCTATGAATATTTTTAGCAACTCTTCCCTCAGGAGGGATTTTCTTGCTTCAAATTCTTATAATAATTGGATTTTACATATTCTGTGATGTTTATTAATGGTTTGCATTTGTGTTGAAGACCCTTGGCATTTATGGATTTAGCATAAGCAGTTTTGACTGTTTGCAGATGACCCTGATAGTTCATGACACACTTTGATTTCACATTGTGCTGAGGCACATATTGAAATGGAGCACGCAGACAAGCTGATGTGTGGGAGCAAGTCATGTAGCTAATGGGTAATTCTAACTCACTGCCTGACACCCACATCTCAATATGCTTAGATTATTCTCTCTTCACTGGTTTATGGTAATTCATCTGTAGCGAGTGAAACCTTTGCTGCCTTGTGAAAAATGCCCATAACTCACAGAAAAACTTCAACAAGGTTGAAAAGAAGGGTAACAGACATGGTGACAATATGCACAAAAGGAAACCAAAATGAAATGTAATTCCAGAGGAGTTCAGAGAGATTTTGAAAGGATAAAGAATTTTCAGAGCTAAATTCAGGGGTATAAGATAGATTTCAACTCTCAGACCAACACTAACTGGCTTATGAGGCTGTGTACACAGTATATTTTGCACTATAATTTTTGTATTCTTTTCTTTTTTTTGCTCTATTTCCTGCCACCATACAGAAATAAGTTGGAAAATCAATTTAGATAATATTATCAATTGATTATTCAATGTATGTCTATCACTCCAGTGTCCTCACAGAACCATGGTCATTTTCTTTATCCTCATTTCTGAAGATCTATATTTGGTAGCATTTGCATGAATCCTGAATATACCAAGCCAAGGCCTGCATTCCTCCTCCAATCTATGGTTTAGCAGGTCTGCTCAACATTTTGACATTGCAATATGACATCATCATCTATAAAATCCATAAATGAGACCCCACCAGCTGTTGTAAGAGCAATAAAATAATGAAACACCGTCTCTCTCTCTCTCTCTCTCTCTCTCTCTCTCTCTCTCTCTCTCTCTCTCTCTCTCTCTCTCTCTCTCTGTGCATATGTGTGTGTGAGTATGCAAGTACTAATAGAGGCTAGAAGAAGGCTTCTTTGGAGCTAATGTTACACGTAGTTCTAAGCTACCCAGTGTGGGTCCTGGGGACCAAACTTGGAACCTCTAGGGAGCAGCGAGCCCTAATTACTTCACAGTCAGCTCTCTAGAGCCAACCTCATATTTCTATAAGTTACTATTTGTGTTAGTTCATTCACAGATATCCTTTGGTTGCTATGTGGCCTCTGGCCTGCAGGTTGGACATGCCTGTCAGAGCATCTATATTAAAATTTCCTCACAAAATGAAAGGGAAGGGCTTAGACTCTTTACAGAAAGGAAGTGTTGCATTCTTTCTTCATCCCTGCTTACCCTCTGTCTCTCAGCCTCTGGAGATCCTTTCATTCTTGTTCAGCCTTTCACTCATGTCTACTAGATACCAACACAAGGGCACACAATCTTGTCACTAAAATACACCTTGTAAGCCAAAAGGAAACCTTCTTTAGGGCATATTCAATATTGAGGATATCAGGGTGAACTATAGAAAAAGTACTTTTTAGGGTGGAATTGAGTCTTTTTTGAGAAACACATGAATACAAACTACTCTCACTCTGTTCTGATTATGTGAATATTTTTTGTTTAAAATCTGTTTTTGAGCAAGAACAGTACATTCTGTGTCTCGCTGGCATAAGTTTCCCAACTGCACTATGCACAGGAGGTAGGAACGTCATTCTTTCATCTCTGGAACTCTGTGAACCTAAGCACATATTTGCATATCAAATCTCTACAAATCTTGATCTAAATATGTTGATTTTATGAATAAACTTAGCACAATTTCCACCACGGCTTTGACAAATTCTTTACTAATCCCTCCACTTCCACACCTTGTAGTAACCTTTGACCAGACTCCTGACTTGTCCAGCATATTTGAGAATGTATTACTTAGAATTTATATAAGAAACCTAAGTATAAGAAATTTAGCCTAAATTTAGGTGCAGATGTGAACAAAATTAAGCCATTTTGTCTATATAATTACCTTTTGAGGTGTTGATTTTCTCTGTGGTTTTGTCCATGCAATCCTCAACAAACTTTATGCATCTGTTCAGTTCAATTAAACACCTAATTAATTCAACCGAGAGAAACAGTAAAACCACTTATCTGATCGGATTGATCAGCCAGTTCAATTGAAATATCTCATCTACCACTTGCTCAGGATGAAATGAGTTGGACATTTTTTCCCCTCATGTAAAAGAAGGGGAGAATTTTACAGAATTGACTGCATCAATAAATTACTTTCACATTCTGAAGATGCAGCCTTATTCAGTAATAGAACAGCAGCACCATGCTTGATCTGAGCAAATGAAAATGATCAGTTTATAAAGCTTGAGGGGGGAGATAATATGATTATACTTGAAGGAATGATAGATAGGAGCTTTCTCAAATGGATGGAAAGATAGTTTGGGCTCAATCAAGAAAGCTGGCAATTGAGATCTTTCCTTTTATAAAGGAGAAGGACTTGCTAGGGTTAGCAGCAGACTAACAAAAGTTTCTGCAATATGATCCAGGGGAAAATGAATTCAGAATACCCAGAGGAACTTCAGAAGTTAGAGATACAATTCTAAACATTTTACTATGGGATGAGGCAAAGATCAAAGTAGGTGTAGCATTCACTTTATGAAGAGATGGAATGCTACGGAAGTGACTGAGATCGTCTATTTAGCAAAGATGATTTGGACAACATAAGCCTCACGAAGACCCACTCAGGTGGTGTTTCACAGTGTATCCAGGGGTTTTCTTAGTTTGTGACTTCATCTTTGTTTTTCCTTTTTATTTGTTCTTATCCAAAGTCTCTCCTACCTCAGAATAACCTTTGGAGCATTTTATATACACTCTCTCATCTTTTCATACGCCATCTCTGGGAAAGAGTTATTACATAAGAGTTACTCCAATCGGACTCTCAATCCAATCTCTTATCAACCTGCTCTTTTTATGCTTTGCAGGGATTGTCATAGGTGTTTTCACAGACCAAGACATATGCAGAACAGCCTGTGAAAAACGTGGAGGATTTTTTTTTTTTTTTTTTGGTTTTTTTGAGACAGGGTTTCTCTGTGTAGCTTTGCGCCTTTCCTGGAGCTCACTTGGTAGCCCAGGCTGGCCTCGAACTCACAGAGATCCGCCTGGCTCTGCCTCCCGAGTGCTGGGATTAAAGGCGTGCGCCACCACCGCCCGGCTACGTGGAGGATTTATGTGGAGTAAAAAGAAAGGAAAATGAGAATACTGAAATTGAGAATGAATTTTTGCTGTTTGGGCTCAAGGCACAGCACTTAGAAATTTTACTTACAAGACTTGAACATCACTTTCTTTTCTCCCCTTCCCCAAAATCTCTGAGAAAATATTCTTTCTTCTTCGATATACGTTGAACAACATCTCTGTTTCATGGACATATCTGACTTTATTATCCTCTGTTTTGTAATATATCCTTAAAAACAACTCAAGTCCCTCTTCCCATTTTCCACACTCCATAGGAGATAATGTTTTACCCAGCTTGTTTCCTAGAATATTTTTCTTGAGAAATAAAGTTCAATCTCAAGTCTCCTCTTCTCAGAGGTAATTACTCATTCAAAATTCCTGTGAATGTTCCTATCTTTGAAACATTTACCTTGTATGTGCATAGTCATAAACAATATATAATAGAGTTTCAGGCTTGCATCAGCCACATACAAATTTCTTTCAGGTTGAACAGGTCCCCTGAAGCTTGCCCAATTATAGTCTTTCTCATTTATAATTTCTATATCCTAGGCTTCTGTGACTATCTCTGTGTGTTACTTATTTGTATATCTGAAGTAATCTTCTTAGCTCTTGATTAGGAAGGCTTGTAAATTTTAAACTTTTCTGATTGATGGCTGTGTGTAAAAAGTCCCAGTCAATAATGATAGACTAAAAACCTTGTCAATTTTAATGACTCTTAGCATTTTAATTTGCATTTTATCACTAATATTTAAAATGAGCAAGTGCTCATGTTTGTATTATCTAGGGCAAATTCCTCTCCCATAGACTGTATGTTTGTAGCCATCTTCCTGTACAGTGTCGGTCCTCCTTTTGATGGCTGAATTATTAGATTTGTCAGTCTCTAAACATCTTACCTCTGCTACTTGTTGACATTTATCCCAGAAGCTTCTCTTTGTTTCTCTGCAATTCAATTTCTACTCAGGAAAAATGGGAAGAATAACAGGGCCAACAATTTTTTTTTTTTGTAAAATTTGCTGTAAAAGTTGAATGTTGAAATACTCAGAACAGTGTCTGATATGTAGTTAGTTTGGCTACCAGATTATTTAAAAATTACTACAAAACATTAATTCTTTTGCTTCATCAGCGGTTTCTTTTTTCTATACATATTTTTTAAATTTTAATGTGGCAAAGTCTCCCTTGCGGCTTTTGGGTTTTGTGCCTTGTTTGGGAAAGTGTTCTGTGCTCTTCTGTGCAGTCCCTACCTGGCTCTCAGTTTCTCTGACATCACTTGTTTAGGTTCTGTAATCTACGAGTGAGGTCATGTGGTGACTGGGTTGCTTTCTCCAACTTGTTTGACTTAGTCCTACCCTGGTTATTCCATGTTGGGATATGGGGAAAAGTTGTTTTTTCTAGTGTAAGATTACAATTAGGAGAAACCAGTTTTGGTACTGTGTTGTGTAGCAGGTCACCACATCAAACTTTAATGCAGCATGTATGCTTCTTTGGAGGAAAAGATTTTTAGTGTTTGCACCAAGTGCGACGGCGATGCTAATTGCTTATGTTTGATTATGACATGGGGGATACATGCATTTAAAATGATACTGTATCCTATTTTAGTTTGGGTTTCTACTGCTGCAATGAAACACCATTTTCAAAGCAACTTAGGGGAGGAAAGGATTTATTTGGCTTATGCTTTCACAGGACTGTTCTTCAATGAAGAAAGTCAGAACAGGAACTCAAACATGGCCTGAATCAGGAGACAGGAGCTGATGCAGAGGCCATGGAGGGTGCTGCTTACTGGCTTCCTCCTTGTGGCTTACTCAGCCTGCTTTCTAATAGAACTCATAACCACCAGCCCAAGAGAGGTATCACCAACAATGGGTTGGGCCCTCCCTCATCATTCACTAATTAAGAAATTGTTGTACAGGCTATCCTGCAGCCTGATCTTATAGAGGCATTTTCTCAGTTGTGGTTCCCTCCTCTCAGATGGCACTAGCTTCTGTCAAGTTGACATAAAGCTAGCCAGCACAAACCCATAAGAACGTACAGTTACTCTGTGACAATACATTTTAAAAAAGCATTTCAGGGCTTAATATAAAACCATGCTCTTGTATTTTCTAATTATAGCCTACCTGGAAATGAAATGACATTGGGCTTTAACTGCATCATTTCCCTCCCGAGAAACAAACTCTCTGTGTCATTATTTAGTTTCAGGGTTTTCCCTTCTCGCTGACTCACTCTGTCTTTAGCCTCTGTCATACCCCATGTTTCCATTTATAGTTGGGATTATTTGAAGTCTCTCTACATTGTGCCACTGATCGGCTTGTCTATCCTTATAACCTTTCAATTTCTGATCTTTTCAATTTTCTGCCTTGGGTCCTCAAAAATTATTTTCTTTTGGTGCCTTTAAAAATGTATTTGCTTCAAAGACTTAAAGTTCTTGTCACAGGTCTTTCACTTGCTTAGTTAGAGTTACTCCAAGGAATTTTTTATTATTTGTGGCTATTGTGAAAGGGTGATATTTCTCTGATTTCTTTCTCAGCCTATATCATTTGTATATAGGAGAGCTACTAAATTTTTCTTTTAGTTAATCTTGTATCTTGCCACATTGCTGAAGGTGTTTATCAGCTATAGAAATTCCCTGGGTAGATTTTTTTTGTGGTCACTTATGTATACTAAGAAATTGAAGAAGATATCAGAAAATGGAAAGATCTTCCATGCTCATGGACAGTTAGAATCAACATAATAAAAATGACAATCTTAGCCAAAAGCAATCTACAGATTCAATACAATTTCCATCAAAATTCTAACACAATTATTCATAAATCTTGGAAGAACAATACTCAACTTCATATGGAAAAGCAAAAAAAACCCAGGATAGCCAAAACAATCCTGTATAATAAGTCAACCTCTGAAGGCATCACCATCTCTGACCTCAAGCTCTACTATAGAGCTATAGTAATAAAAACAGTTGGGTATTGGCATAAAAACTGACATGTGGACCAATGGTATTGAATTGAAGACCCTGACATTAATCCACATATTTATGAACACCTGGTTTTTGACAAAGAAGCCAAGACTGTACAATGGAAAAAAGAAAGCATCTTCAACAAATGGTACTGGCATAACTGGATGTCAACCTGTAGAAGACTGCAAATAGATCCATATCTATCGCCATGCACAAAACTCAAGTTCAAGTAGATCAAAGACCTCAACATAAATCCAGTTACACTGAACCTGATAGAAGAGAAAGTAGGAAGTAGTCTTGACACACATATTGGCACAGGAGACCACTTCTTAAATATAACACCAGTAGCACAGGCATTGAGAGCAACAGTTAATAATTGGGATCTCCTAAAACTGAGAAGCTTCTATAAGGCAAAGGACATGGTAAATAAGACAAAATGACAGCCTATCGAATGGGAAAAGATCTTCACCAACCCCACATCTGACAGAGGGCTGACCTCTAAAATATATAAAGAACTCAAGAAACTGACATCAAAATACCAAACAATCCAGTTTAAAAAATGGGCTACAGAGACAAAGAATTCTGAACAAAAAATGGGCTACAGAGCTAAACAGAGAATTTTCAACAGAAGAATCTCACATGGCTGAAAGACACTTAAGGAATTGTTAAATATCCTTAGTCATTAGGGAAATGCAAATCAAAATGACTCTGAGATACCATCTTACACTTGTCAGAATGACTAAGATCAAAAACACTGATGACAGCTTATGTTGGAGAGGATGGGGAGCAAGGGGAATACCCCTCCACTGTTGGTGGGAGTGCAAACTTGTATAGCCACTTTGGAAATCAGTATGGTGGGTTCTCAGAAAATTGGGAATCAATCTACCTCAAGACCCAGCTATACCAGTCTTGGGCATATACCCAAGTGATGTTCAATTATGCCACAAGGACGCTTGCTCAAATATGTTTGTAATAGCATTACTCGTAATAGCCAGAACCTGGAAACAACCTAGATGCCCCTCTACTGAAGAATGGACAAAGAAAATGTGGTACATATACATAATGGAGTACTACTCAGCAGTAAAAAAACAATGACATCATGAAATTTGCAGGCAAATGGATGGAACTAGAAAATATCATCCTCAGTGAGGTAACCCAGACTCAGAAAGACAAACATGGTATGTACTCACTTATAAGTAGATACTAGATGTAAAGCAAAGGATAACCAGACTACAACCCACAGCCTCAGAGAAGCTAGGTAACAAGGAGGACTCTAAGAGGGACACATGGATCACCCTGGGAAAAGGAAATAGATGAGATCTCCTGAGTCAACTGGGAGTGAGGGGGGCAATAGAGGGTAGGGGATGGGGGATGAGAACATAAGGGAATGGGATGGTCGAGCTGGAACAGGGATAGAGTGGGAGAGCAATGAAAGAGATATCTTTATAGAGGAAGACATCATGGGAATAAGGAGAAACCTGGTGCTAGGCAAGTTCATTGGAATCCACAAAGATGACTCCAGCTTAGACTACCAGCAATAGTAGAAAGGGTGCCTGAGCTGGCCTACCATGGTAATCTGATTAGTGAATACTCTAACTATCATCATAGAGCTTTTCTCCAGTAACTGATGGAAACAGATGCAGAGATCCACAGCCAAGCACCAGGCCAAGCTCCAGAAGTCCAATCAAAGAGAGGGAAGAGGGATTCTATGAGCAAAGGCATCAAGATCATGATGGGGAAAATTACAGATACAAGCAAACCAAGCTAGTGGGAACTCATGAACTTTAGACCAATAGCTACGGAGCCTGCATGGGACTGAACTAGGCCCTCTGCATAAGCGAGACAGTTGTGTAGCTTGGTCTGTTTAAGGGGCCCCTGGCAGTGGGAATATAATCTATCCCTGGTACATGACCTGGCTTTTGGAGCCCACTACCTATGGTAGGACACCTTACACAGTCTTGATGCAGGGGGAGGGGCCTGAACCTGCCTCAACTGAATGTACCAGGCTTTGCTGACTCCCCCTGGGAGGCCTTACCTTTTTGGAGGAGGGGATGGAAGGTAGGTTGGTGGGAAGGCTAAGGGTAAGTGGGAGAAGTGATGAGAGGGAAGTCTGTGGTTGGTATATAAAATGAATAAAAAGTTTCTTAATACAAAATAAATAAAAATGTTTTTTGCTTTCTGAATGACACCGCCCCTTTCATTTATGTATGTTTGTTCAAAACAAAACTCGGAAGCATTTATGTTTTCCAGGTGCTTATAATCTTTATTTGTATTTATGAAGGAATCTTTTTGTTATATTGGTTTCCAGGGTAATCCTGGAGACATGCTAATTATAGACATTTAACTCTATAGTGGATGCTCCAGTGGAAGACTGAATATTTACCACGAAACCAGCTCTTAAGAGCAGGATGCTTTGACTCATGTTTGCAAGCAGGATTTCCACTAACGTTCCTGTGAAATAGAGAGACGCTTTCAGTCAATGCTTGTTGCCTCTATACCTCTTCTAATATTTGATAAAACAGATTTTAATAAAGAACAAACTTATTTCTATAGTACTTTATTTATTCCTTGAATATTTTGTTCACTTCTATAATCATGCCCACACACCAATACCTCCCTCCAACTCCTCCTGGATTCCCACACTCCGTATTCCTCCAAAGTTCATGTCCTCCTTTTCTTTTAAGCTAATAATCCCCTGAGTTCAGTTGATGCTCATGGAGCCAGGTCATCTTCTGGTATGGGCAACCTACCAGCAGCCATGTCCTCAAGGGAGTGACTCTCCCTAATCTTTAGCAGCCATCAACTGCCAATAATTTCCTATCAAGTGTGGGGCCTTGGAAGGCCTTCTACCATTTATGCTATAATTTTGACTGGATTGATCTTGTGCAGATATTGTACAGGTAACCACAGGTGCTGTGCACTGATGCATACAGCAGTCATGCCATGTCCAGGAGTCTGCATTCAACAGCTCTCCCCACCCACAACAGCCAGCTCTTATTTCTTTTCTGCCGACTTCTCCAAGATAGAATGTGCCTATTTAAACTCCATGAAGTATGATGTTCTTTAAAAATATCCCAGAGCTTAACATTTGCCTAGAAAAAGTTGAAGTGCATGTAAAGAGCCTTTGGTATTAGAAATTAAATGTCTTGAAATGACCATGTCACTATTCTTGTTTAAGACAAACTGATGCAGTCCCACTCACAGTGTCATTCACAGATTGAATACCTATTCGGTTCTTGATATAAAAGAGTACATCGTATTTCAGAGTTCTGAGTCTGCAGTGGATTGATTTGCTGCCATGGATTTCAACAATCCATTAGGGAAGGAGGCAGAAATAGTGAATTAATTTGAAACCCTTTGTTGGTGTGGATGAAGTGAGAAAAGTATTTATAAAACCATTAATCATACTTCAAAATATACTTGAAAATGAATCAGAGGACAGATGTAATAACTGCATCTCCATCAGCTTAGGCTCAGCAATTTGAGAAGTCTTATTTAAGTGTTACCATGTTGTACCTGTTTTTTTTTCCATTTCTTTTATTCTGATAAATATATCTTGTCACAGAGCTATCTGTGCAGCCATGAGAAATAGATTCTTACCCAATAGACTAGGTCTACATCCAGTTTCAATGAATTCAAGAAAAAAAAAAGAAAAAGAAAAAACCAATAAACTATGGAATTGTAAATTAGGTCAAACATAATTTTTAATATAATATAAAAAGGTGCTGTGGAGTCATACCCTCTTGGTACTTTATTTTTTTAATAATTTTTAAATTTGATTCTATCGTATCTCTTTACCTTCAGGTCACTTACTGAAGAAAGACTAAAAGAAATTGTGCTATTTTTCTTTCTTTTTATGTTACTATGTTCTTTGTTAAAATTAAAATATAATTACATCATTTACCACTTCCCTTTCCTGCTTCTTACTCCTTCCCTGTCCCCTTGCTCCCACTTAAATTCATAGCCTCTTCCTCTTTAATTGTTATTTGTACATATATATGCATAATAAATATGTCAACACAACTTGTCCAGTCCATTGAGTGTTGCTTATATGCATATGATTGCAGGACTAATGATTGGATATTGGATAAATAATTAGAGGGAGGACTCATCCTTAGGGAAAATTTTTCTCCTTAGTTGTATGTGGTTTGCTTAGAGGTGGAACCATGTGAGAATTCTCCCTTTTTTTATTAAGAAAAATTTTTCATTCATTTTACACACCAATCAAAGATCCGCCTCTTCCCTCCTGCCCCTCCAGCCTCTCCTCCCAACCCACCCCCGACTCCCACCCACAAGAAGGTAAGGCCTCCCATGGGGAGGCACATCCGGTAAGGCAAGTCCAGCCCCTTCTCCCTGCCTCAAGGCTGCATGAGGTGTCCCATCATAGGTAGTGGGCTCCACAAAGCCTGCTCATGCACCGGAGATGGATTCTAATCCTACTGCCAGAGTGGCTCCCAAGCATATCAAGGTACACAACAGTCTCACCATGCAGAGGGCCTAGTCCAGTCCCATGTAGGCTCCACAGCCATTGATCCAACTTTCATAAGTTCCCTCTAGTTTGGTTTGGTCATCCCTGCATGTTTCCCATTATGTTCCTGATGCACTTGATCAAAGAATCCCTCTTCTCTCTCTTTGACTAGATTCCTGGAGCTCTGTCTAGTGATTGGCTGTTGATCTCTGCATCTGCTTCCATCAGTCATTGGAGAAGTGTCATGGGTGGGCTCATTCTCATGGCATGGGTCTCAGGCTGAAACTCCAAGAAATCTACAAGGATGACCCCAGATAAAGGCTGAAACTCCAAGGAATCTACAAGGATGACCCCAGATAAGACTCCTAACAATTGAAGATGTGTAGCCTGAACTGGTCATCTCCTGTGACCAGACAAGACTTCCAGTGGATGGACTGGAATAGCTATTATACCTATGAACCACAGCAATGACCAACATGGTCTCATATTTTGGTGGTAACCAACTGTCTAATTGAACTTAAGGCTACTCAACAGGAGAGAAATCGTGCCTGGTACTGGAAACCTAGCCATCTATCAGGAGCTAGTTGAGGTCATGGATAGTAAACAACCTACTATTGCCCTTAACTAAAGCAGCATAATTTTGGATACTTATCATGATAGTTATGTTTCAAAGTATACAAGAGTCAATTTTTGATCTTTTAGATGCCATTCCAAATGTATCTTAATGACAAGAAATGTCTTAAGATAATAGGTAATTGATATTTACCCGAAGTAAAAATAAAGAAGAAGCTGGGATGGTTGACCAAAGGTAGTACTCTTGATTTGCTGGTTTAATATGTGAACAATTTTCTGGAATATCATTGCTGGTTCACTTTCCTGAAAGTGAAACTTGAACCTCGTTGACCACATGGAAGTTCAAATAACATCTAAAATTCAGTAATTAAAAATGTAACACTTTGTCTTCATTTCAAAATAAAGGTAAGAGGAGAAGAAAATAGGTTAAATATTATAGAATATTAAATGAGAACCAATAATGTATATTTTCTAAAATGACATTGCTATTAAAATAAAATATAACAAGAGGCTGGAGGGTTAAGAGCATATACTGCTCTTGCAAAGGACCTTGGTTAAGTTCCATCACCTATAACAGGCAGCTCACAGCAGCCTGTAACTTCTGATGCCCTCTTCTGGCCTTCTTGGGACACTGTGCTCATGAACAAATGCCTGCCTTCCATATACACATACTTAAAATTAAAATTAAAATTAAATAAAATTAGGCATAGGCACCAATTTATGAGTATAGCAGAATATCATTAGGGATTCATCCAGCCACTGGTGGAAATAGAAACAGAGACCCACAGCCAAACATTAGGCCGAGCTCAAGGAATCCCTCAGAAGAGGGGGAGAAAGGATTGTAGGAGCCAGAGGGGTCAAGGACATAACAAGAAAACTAACAGAATCAACTAACCTGGCCTCACAGGGGCTCACAGAGACGGAACTGACAACTAGGGAGCCAGCATGGGACTGACCTCGGCCCTCTGTATATGTTATAGTTGTGTAACTTGTCTTCTAGTGGGACTCCTAACAGTGAAAGCAGGGGCTGTCTCTGACTCTGTTGCCTACTGTTGGCGCCCATTCTTCCTGCCAGATTGGCTCATCAAGCTTTAATAGAAGAGAAGGTGCCTAGTCTCACTGCAACTTGATATGCCATGGCCAGCTGATATCCATGGAGGTCTCCCCATATCTGAAGAGAAACAGAGGAGGAGGAGTGGAGGGAGGGAGAGAGGGGATGGGAGAGAGAGGAGAGGAGGAGAGGAGGGAGGGGAAACGGGTGGGATGTAAAAACAAAAACAACAACTAAATAAAACCCAAAAAATTAAAGATAATGAAAGGTTCAGTTAAACTGTTATCTCCATTTTCATCACCATTTTTGGAAGTTCTTGTTAAATTTTGAAGACTAGCATGGCATAAATAAGAAAGAAATTTGTAGAATGAAACATTTCCCATAGATTATGTAATCATATATTTTCCAACCAAGGAAATTCAATTAAAACTGTCAGGAGGATTCAGTGAAGTCGCTATATTCAATAGGAATGCCACAGAAGTAACAGTAATTTCCCTTCATCTTAGGAGTAATTGGTTAGAAATTGAAGTTAAAAAAACTCCCAGTAGACAAAAAAATTTGAGAGACCTAAAAATAAACTTAATAGGAAAGATCAAAGGCCATATGAAAAGAAAAGCATAAAGTTTGAGAACTATTATGCAAATCTTGAGTAAATTGAGATGGAGGCAGATATTCTAAAATCACAATATTATGCATATGTCAGCTCTTCAAATTAATGTGTGAATTTACTATAAATATTTGGCAGATCACAGCATGCGTGAATGTGTCAAAACCTGATGTAAGTGGATTTCACAAGATTGAGAGCTTATTTTTTTCTAGCTACTGGGTTTCATGGACCGTATTTTATGTTGGCATGTCAGTGACTTTGGAAAATGCCATACTATTAGGAAAGAAATAGAAATCTGCAGAAAAAGTTATAATAACCCTTATTTGCTTTTAATTATAAAACATCTATTGTTTTTTTATATTATAAAATTATAAAGCATCTATTGTGACCTGTAGCTTTACATGACAAATGGAAATAATTAAATTCTGTGTATGATTAGAATTCTATAAATAACTAGCCAAAGAGTAATTTTGCATATCAAGGATGATATCTTGAATTAATCTGCACGTTCTTCCCCCTTGTATTTGATTTCATGTTGAAAGTTTCTCTTTCTAAAGCTGGAATTGTGTCTCATAGGTGACATAGTTCTAGATTATATATGTCATAGCACTGTAACACAGGGTATTTACACAACAGGTATTTAATAAATGCCCTTGGACTAAATGAATCTAGCATGTGTATAGTGTAAAGAAAAATGTTACTTCTTTCCTGGCATTTATTTTGCATCTAGCTACTTCAATAAATTTTTATTATTGCTTGTTCAGATTTTTATTTGCATATAGGTGGCCATGAGTCTAAGGATGGGTGTACCTTTACCTTCCTCCCTGAGAGACATCCTCTTGCTGTTTGTATTTTACATTGCTAGATTAGCCCACCTGTCCTCCCATCATGCCATAGAAGGGATGCTATTGCAGATGTGAGAAGGTGTCTGGCTTCACAGGGGTTCTGGGGATCTGAACTCAGTTCCAGCACTTTATCCACTGAGCCATTTTCCTAGCCTCTCAGTTTAGATAATTTTATTTTATCTTATTTCATGTCATTTTATTGAAAATAGTTTTTTCTCACAGAATTTATCCTAATGATGGTTTCCTCTCCCTTTATTTCTCCTACTTCCTAGTTACCTACCTCCAAACCAAATCCAACCCCTTTCTCTCTCTCATTAGAAAAAAACCTGAATTCCAATAGTAAAATAAAATATAAGATAAAACAAAAACTAACACATCATAATTTAACAAGACAAACAGAAAGAAAAGAGCCCAAGAGAAGGCACAAGAAACAGAGAACCACTCATTCCCTTTAAATCCCAGGAATCCCATAAAAAAAACACTAAACTGGAAGGCATAATATATATGCAAAGGATGTGCAGGATAAAAAGACAAAATATATATATATATAATAACTTGTATATATATTTATATAAATTTGTTATTTATATATATATAATATTATATAATAATAAATATAAGACAAAATTTTAAAAAAGGAAAATCCCTGACATGACATTGTGAGACAAGGATCTTCCAAAGATGCTGTTGAATTCATTTTCTGTTGTTAATCTACTGCTGGACATGCAGCCTACCTTTAAGAGTAGTTTGTTTCCCCAGTGAGATTCCTTGGGAGGCAACTAAATTTTCATTTGCAAGTGGTTATCCATTGGACATAGCTGCTGGGTTAGGGATGGGCTGTGTGTCCACTTTTTCAGTGCTAGGGCCTTATCTAGTGCACACCCATGCAGGCCTCGTGCATGCCACCTCTGTCTCGATGAGTTCATATGTGCGTTGATTGTGTTGATTTAGAGGGTCTTTTTTTATTGGTGTTCTCCATCTCCTCTGACTCTTACACTTTTTCTTCCTCACTCACAAGGTTCCGTGGGCCCTGGGGGAAAAGCTTTGATAAAGACATGCCTTTTAGGGCTGAGTGTTTCAAATTCTCTCATTCTCTGCATTTTCTGGCTATGGGTCTCTGTAGTGGTTCTCACCTATGCAGGAAAAAAGCTCTGGTGATAACTGAGTAAGGCACTGATCTATGAGTACAGAAGAATGTCTTTAGGAGTCATTTCATTGCTTTGGGGGGGGGCAGTGATACTTGGTTTTACCCTAGGTCCCTGGGTTATCCATCTTAGGTTCTTGGTCACTTAAGCAATTGATATGGATTCCAGCTCATGGAATGGGCCTTAAGTCAAATCAGTTATTAGTTGGTTATGCACACAGGCTTTGTGCCTCTATTGCCCTAGCATATGTTTCAGGCAGGACAGCATTGTATATCAAAAGGTTTGTGGCTGAGTTGGTGTTTATGTCTCTTTGGTAGTATGCAGAGCACATTCCTGTAACAAAAAAAAAATGCTAGAAGACAGGGCTGAAGGCTCCATGTAGGAACCAGCTCAACTTCTCCATGTTCAATGACTTGTATAGGTATTATCTTCAGCAGAGAGCAACCTATAGTCTTGGCAACAGCCTGAGTTGTTTGGGGGTTTTCAATAGTATTCCTTTGACCAATAACTCAATTAGATATAACCCAATCCCAGTACTGGAAACTTCATTAGATGACAAGAGATAGCCATTGGGGCTCTGTCTCCCCATTATTTGTGGATCTCAGGTAGATTGTCTTTATGTATGTATACAATTTAGGAAGCTTCTACTATATTAAGTTTCCATACTACCCCTCAAATGTCCCTTAGTTTTAGCTGTCTCTACCTATATCCTCTACCTCATCCTTATAAGTTTTGGCAAATACAATCAAAATTATTATTATACATATATGTAATATTTTATTAATTATTTGAGAAGTTCATACTTGCATATGATGCATTTAGATCATATTCACCTATCATTCCTCCACTAACTCCTCCCCAACACTAAATCCCCTCCAACTTTGTGTCTTTTTTTTTTTTTTTTGATAACCCACTCTCCATATACCCCTGTATGTGAGGCCATCCACTGGTGTGTGTTTTATCTGCCAGGTCTACACCCCTAAAGAAAATTGAATCTCTCTTTCTCTCCAAGAAGACATCAACTGTCATTAGCTCCTCAGCTAGTAGTGGGGATTAGTGAGCTTCTCATAACTCTAAGGTCGAATGTTGACTGGCTTGATGCTGTGCAGCTCTTGTGTGGGCAACCACTGCTGCTATGAGTTCATGAGTATAGTTGTCCTGTTATCCAGAAGATACTGTTTCTCTCCAGTTCTCCTCAAGCCCCACTTTCCAGGCTTTCTGACACCTCTTCTGTCATGGTCCCTGAACCTTGTAGAGAACAATGTGATATAGATGTCCCATTTGTGGCTGAGCACTATTGGAGGCTGTGTTTTTAAAAGGTGAAAATTGTTGCAAAAAAATTGAAAAATAAGAGAAATTGACTGTGTGTTATTAAAATGTAGTTAATATACTCAAAAGAATATGAATCTGGCACAATTACTAAAATCTAGTAGAGTGGACTAGATTGGGATTTGAATCCAGATACTATTATATTGATAGCATACTTTCTTTGTCATCCTATGGGTCTCATTTTGCACATTTAGAGGGACTGTTCTGAGAAATGCTCTATAGATATTTTTCAGATTGCTGAAGGAATGCTTCATCCATTAAACTTAAATTAAAAATTTAAGGGTTCTGCTAAAAAACCAAGTAAAGATTGATGAAGGAATCTGCAATCTATTGCTGCATAGCCAATTACCTAAAGCTTTGTGTCCTGAAACATTAATGGTAATGATGTCATTTTTGTAGTTCGGACAGGAAATGTCCTTGGAAGGCTCGTGTGTTGAATGCTTGTTTCCAACTCAGTGTTCAGATGTGAGGCTTTAGGAAAGTCATCATATCATGAGGGCTCTGACCAAAATAATGGGTTAATCCATTGGTGGATTTGTCATTGGACTGTTAGGAGGTGTGGACGCTAGATAGCAGAGCTTGTCTGGAGGTGTGTCCTTGAAGGATATACCCTCTCCCCAGCCCTTTCCCTCTCTTCTGATTTTCCCACTGCCATGAGGTCCTGGCTCTCTCCAGGCCTACTGCAGAGAGAATTGGCCATGAATGATCCCTCTGAAATTAAGTGCAAAATAAATCTTTCCACTTTTTAAAATAGTTCTCATAGCTGTTGAAACAATAGAAAATCATTTTCTGTTGTACACCATTCATAAAAACAAGGACAAAACTAAATCTAGAGAATATTTTTGAATTTTATAAAAAAAGTATGGAATAGTAATTTCACAATTACAGGGTTGATTATATAATCATTAGACTTGATTAGATATAGATATGGGACAACTTAACAAATTAAATCCAAGTAACCATTATATTGGGATAAAATGCTCATGACCTTGTAATATGTGACAGATATACTTTTTTTTTTTTGGTTTTTCGAGACTGGGTTTCTCTGTGTAGCTTTGTGCCTTTCCTGGATCTCACTCTGTAGACCAGGCTGGCGTCGAACTCACAGAGATCCACCTGGCGCTGCCTCCTGAGTGCTGGGATTAAAGGCATGCGCCACCACTGCCTGGCCCAGATATACTTTATATAATATATGTAAAGGTATATGTACTTAATATATATTTACACATATTTTATAAAAGGTGTCACCTCCTATAAACCCATTTTATAGAATATAGTATATCCTACATATACACATACTTAAGAGTTTTGAAGTAAATGACTATGAATGAATTACTTTTAATACATAGTACCAATTGGTTTTCAAAATGGTTGTAACAACATTGATAATCGTAGGTGCTCCACAATTTTACTACTGTCAGCCTGTCAACCTCTAAGTAGGAAATAGTTTCTTGTGACTTCAACTTACCTTTTCCAGTAACTTCTGAGGTTAAACACTGATAGAACATTTATACTCACTATTCATAGTTATTTGTTTTGCTAATTTTTCTATTTTGTTGGTTATCTTTTTGTTGATCTGCTGAACTGCGTTATACATTCTGGACAGTTATATACACTACTAGTACTTTATTGTTTTTTTTTTTTGTGTGTGTGTGTGTAAGGTAAGACTTACAACCAGCTTTTGTTGTAGTCAAATCACACCCATAAAAAATCTTTACATAAGGGGTTAGGGAGTACTAAGACCTCAAAAGGGCTAAGATCACTACTTTTAGAAAACATTTTCTATATTTATGTATAAAACATGGTGTAAAAAATATGGAGACTGATCCTAGTGGAGTTTTATTTTTATCTTGACATTTTTTCTGCTCAAGAAACATCTCTGAAAGATGTTTGTAATGAAGAAACTGTTATGAATATAGCTACTATGACCAGGTTGGTGCTCACCAAAGCACTGTAGTTTAGAACAAGTTATTAACTTCTCCCAGGTTGAAATTTGCCATTTTTATTTTTAACAAATGCCTGCTACGCCTTCACTCTCTTTCAGAGATTCCTTTAGGCAATTCAGATAAATTAGCAAACAAAAGATGCAACCACCCAGCTTCCATGGAGTATTTATTCTTATAAAAGAAACAAACTTCAAATATATATGTAACTATAGGATTATATAAACTATTATAACAGCAGCATAGGACATTTACCTAATTAGGTATTAAAGTAGCACATGGGAAAATATGATATTGATATCAATGTTAGAAAAAACTTTCTGCCGGGCGGTGGTGGCACACGCCTTTAATCCCAGCACTCGTGAGGCAGAGCCAGGCGGATCTCTGTGAGTTCGAGGCCAGCCTGGGCTACCAAGTGAGTTCCAGGAAAGGTGCAAAGCTACACAGAGAAACCCTGTCTCGAAAAACCAAAAAAAAAAAAAAAAAAAAAAAAAAAAAAAAAAAAAAAAAAAAAAAAAAAAAAGAAAAGAAAGAAAGAAAAAGAAAAAACTTTGAAGAACAGTTAAGAGATTTTGCCGTAATGACTTATATGGTCCACACTTGTCTGGAGAAGGAATATTGTTTGTTGTGCTTTTACAGTAAGTGTAAAAGTATTGAGGCAGGAACATGGCTGAATGTCCAAAGAATCATTCAATCAGCAAAGAATGGTAAGAAAGGAGATTTTTGTAGTGCCTCAGATTATATATTTTCAGTTTGATTTTAAGAAGTCATGATGGAAAATCACGGGAAACCTTTTGTTTACTTTTTTTTTTTATAGGATCTCACTATATAGCTCAGGGTGGTCTTGAACTCAAAATCTTCTTGCCTTCACTTCCCAAATGCTGGGATTTCAGTCGTACATCACAACTCCTCATTGGAGAATTTTGAATTGGAACGTGTTGGATCTGCTTTGTACTCTAAAACATAGCATTCCACAGGCTGTATGAAGTGGATGGTAGATGGCAGCATTAAGAATATACACATTTAGAAGGCACTCACCATAGTGCAAGAAGGAGATGATGACTACTTCTGCAGTAGTGGTAGGAAGACTGTCATTCACTGAGGCACTACCAGTGGGCTGCCTTCTAAATCTGATGAAAACTGTGAGAAACACAAGGCCAAGGAGGACTCCTTATCTGAATCACTGGTAAATGCTGGAGTCATGTCAGAAATAGAAAACCTTAGGAAGAAACATATTAGTGGGTCATGGTGATTGATAAATTCAGAGCATATTAACTTTGAAATGCTTCTCAGTAAGTAAAGATTCTGGCCAGAAATTGAATGTGTGTGTTCAGATTTCAGGAACAGTAGAGGCTGGGGATGAAATTTAGGCTTATCAGTACTTGTATACATAGCATTTAAAGCCAATATTCTGGGTGCATTTAGAGATGGAGAAGTCCTGATACAGAAGGAATGAAAAGGAAGGAGTGGTCATGTGTTGAAGGAAAATGCCTTCTGTGCCATCCCAAAAGCAAAGGCAAGAAGGAAACAATTCCACAAAATACTGAGAGGCTGAGAAGGGAGGACTGGGAAAATGACCACTGAATCCAGCACTTCAGAAACTGCCAGGGACTGCGATATACATAAAACTTGCTTAAAGTGGGTTCTGGAAGTAATGTACAGGAGAGGGTGACGACATGGAGGCCACAAAACATACAACCATTGGGAGAGGCAGAGGGATGATGCCTTGTTAGAAAGTGCATTTGAAAGATGAGAATTATAGCAAGTTGCTATGATAACAGGAATGATCAGCTGGTAAAGATTTTGATGGTACAAAACAAAGGAATGGCTAGGAATGATCATCTGATAAGGATTGATGGTACAGAACAAAGGAATGGCTAGAGTGTTGAACTGGAATAGAGAAGGGGTCACAGGAGGAAGAGTTGCCTTAGGGAAGGTCAGGAACAAGTCAGTGTCATTAGTAGTACAGGTAGAGTTGCAGATTTTGTAGCCCGTGGGTAAACAAAATTTCTCTTCTGAAAGCTCATGGTCAAATGTTGCTTGGAGACTCATCAAGATGCATGTGAAGCCCAAATAAGCTTTCAATCTGCCCTCTGAAATGGGTTGTACTGTATATTTAAAGCTTGAAACCTTAAAACCCGGAAGAGAAACTTCTATGTATGTCTGTTTGCTGTTTAGCATCATTCATATCTTGGACAGATGATGTCATGGGTAAGGGACACACTTTGCCAGATGCAAACCTCAAGTACCTTATCACCTGTCTCCGATAGTGGGTCTGCTCCTTATCCACAGGCTCAGCACCAGGGACCCTTCTCAGTGCTGTCCCTATGGCATAGAGGTTTAGCAACAACCACAGTGTAGTTCCAAAGTAGTACATCATCTGAATTCCTTCTAGCTTCAGTGGGGGCATTCGGTGAATAGAGTAACATTTCTGCCCTTCCTCAAATGCACAAGCTCATCTTTTTGTACAAGGCTCAGGTGTCAGGAATATCCCTTCAGTGCATAATATTTCCCATCCTCTGTCCTGTCTGGAATGGAGAAAAGAACACTTATTGCTTTCCCTAGCTCAAAGAAAAAAGCCATCTAAAAATCTACCTTAATGATACTCATTTTAATTTACTTTAAAAATTCTTCCTTTACCTTTGAAAACTGTGGCCTGGAAAACAGATTACTGAACCCAGGTGGGTGGTTTGGATGATGGAGGAAGGGGCAGGGCTGCCTCTGACCTTTAGTTTTGACAGTATACAGGACATAGGGCTCCTTAGAGCTACATTGTTAAGTCAGGGCAGTTTATGTGTTTGGAATTTACATAAAACATTGGGGAGAAAGTAGGCTGCAGATGCTCTGTTCCCATTAAAGCACTAAAGTGTCTGTAGCGCTGTCTTAATGAACCTGGGAGATGGAACTTATGTTGTCATTGTCTTCCACACTCTAAGCAGTTGTCCATCCCTTTGTTCCATATGTTTGCGTATGTGTCCTGGTTGACCACTGCTTTCAAGAACCCCATAGTACCAAAGTGTCTTCGACCAAGTCAGCAATATCATCAGCACTAAGGATGGGCACTGAGCCATGTGCTTTATATTGCTTGGATGTATCTCTAGAAATATGCTCTTTGGTAGCTTCTGCCCAATTGTACCTAGTATTAGATGCCACTAATACAAAGAAAGATGAGTTAATAAGGTCTTTGAACGAAAAGAAGTAGAAAATAATGCATTCTGTTCAACAAGACTAAAGAGATAATTACCTTAAACACTGACAGCATGAGGCAGTTATAAAATTCTAATTTGAGGGTTGAAATCCAACAATGTGAGACTAAATGGTAAGAAAACTCCATGACTTTTGTTTGGTGGCTAAAACTGTTCAATCTATTATCTGAATTTTGATTTGTCCCCTTTTTTGTGTCCCTACATGGCTTCTCATGTTCACATCCCTGAACTATTTATGTATGTGAGTTATAGGGTAGTATAGTTTTTCTGCTTTCAACCTTCAATTCTTCACCTGTAGAAATGCAAGATTTATTCCACACAAATTGTAAGCTTCTTTCTGCGTTTTGGTTCTTTATATTTTATAGCCCCTATCCTGTGTGTTAATGTGAATTACATTGACATTTTATTTGGCAGACACATATGTGCCAGGAAGAGGAATGAAGCTGGCACTTCTGGGAAGTTCAGGCTTTTCTAGTCTTATATGTTGATGGAATAATATCAGTCTCATCTTCCCACTCCGCCTCTGGACTGATGTTCTCACACAGCTGCCTGTGGTACCCTACCAGGTCTGAGTTTGAAGCTAGTACAGGAAAATATAGAGATAGTCTTTCTCTGAATATTGATGCACATTGCCTGCCAATGTTGCAGTTCCTATCAGCTTTGCCAATCAGATAAATACCTATCTATTTGGTGTTAATCAAATGCTGTTGTCTACAGCCTGAAGAATAAAAATGATGAGGGATTGGATCTTTTCTCGGCTGCTCACATCTTAAGATACTACATAAGTATCTTTACTAAAGGATGTATGTTTGCTTGTGTTTCTTGAAGGAAGGGACTGTTTGAAGTGAAGCATTTGGGGAAATGGAATTAGAAAAGAGGTTTTAGAAAGACTGCAGGAATAATCTGTAACCCCTCTCTGTTACGTTTAAGGCAGAAAACATTTTTAACCTAAAAGCAGCCAGATGGACTGGGAACAAGCCTGTGCTTGTCAGTTGTACAGTGTTCGGTATATTTCCCTTTATTTCTGTGGAGTTAGAAGACCCAGCCTGAGTAATACCACACATACCTTGGCGACTTTTGTGATTATCAATAACAGTTACAGTAATTTGGGGGCTTTTTTGGTCTTCCAGTTGACCTAATTCCAGCTCTACGACTTCTTGGTCATGTTAATCAGAGTGGAGATGAGCTGTTTGCACATGGCCAGTGCTGCATTATACAAGGCAACAAAGCCATTTTTCCTCTAAGGCAACCATGGCTTTGCCACTTCATCTGTGGGTGCTGGGCCCTATGTTAGGATGCTTGATTAATGGACAGCGATGATATAGAGTCAGGATTTTTAATTTCCTACTCAAATACATGCTTTATAGATATTTTAAAAGTACAAATAATACAGATAAATGTAGGATTTTAATAACCCCATTTCGACTCACATTTTTGTTCTGTATATTATACCCATTATATATAAACATACATCTTAAAGCAAAAGATAACCTGTTTCTTATTTTCATGGAGGAGTGAAGTATGGAGTATGTGGAAAATTATAAATATTAATACAATTGAATTTGATGCATGCAAGCTATCCATCCAGACGGTTCTTGATGAGGCCTTCCACTCCTTCCTTCCTTCATTTGTTACACTCCTTCTGATTCATTGCAGGGAATCACTCCTCCTTCCTAAATCCTGTTATGCTTTTTGCAAATGCAGACTGCCAGGCTCTCATATTTTTTGCTCCCCTGGCTTTCCGCATTCTGTTTTCAATCCACCGTCTCATAGTCTCTCTCTCTCTGTGTGTCTCTATTTTTGTTCTTTAAAGTTCAAGGAATAAGACTAACAAAAGGCAGAATTCGGGTAGTCAGAAGAAACATTCCATTTCAAATGGAAATTGAAAGAAAGATGGATGGCTACTTTACAAACAAATATCTCTGTCCAAACAAAAGCTATAGGAAAAGAATTATGAATGCCAGTTTTCCCATGGAGGTAAAAGAGAGTGGTGCCTTTGGCTTTAAATAAAGGAAACAAATAGCTAGCAGCGGTAATGGTAATAGCAGCACTAACGATTGCCACCATCATCATAATAGCAGCAATTGTACGTTGAACATTTCACACACCCCTGCCACGGAATTGACAATTCACTCGCCGTGCAGCGTTGTTTCACTTAATTTTTATAACAAATTCGGTGTGGAGGGAGTAAAGCAGACAACTGTATCCATCAAGCAGATGAGAAAACACAGGTTCCAAATGGTCATTACTAGCTCCGGTTTATGTGGACCAGGAAGTAATAGAATGGGCGATGTGATGGACCTGTGTGCTGAAGTCTGTGTTCATTCTGTTTGGTGGCACTGTTTCCCAGAGAGGGCTGACGGAGCTGGCAACCATTGCTGTTGGTGTGGTTGTTCAGTACCTCATTATAGTCCCATTTGGTTACGTCTCCTGGATCCTTTTCCACACTCTAGGTGGTAGGTCTGCCCAAAAGAAGGTTATTTGACTCATGCCTGGCCTATCATAGTAATATATGCCCAATTGCAGGATATAATTGGACCTGTTAAAATTATTCATTCTCTCTCTCTCTCTCTCTCTCTCTCTCTCTCTCTCTCTCTCAGATTTCAGTTTATTAAGCAAAACATTAAGACCACCAATTTAAAAATCTAAGCAATAGATCTCCTCTCACTGGCTTGTTTTCTTTAGGGTAACTGTTTTTTCATTACTTTCTATTGTTCTGCCCTATCTTTTACTGTACATGATACTGAGTTGCATAAGGACATTTTCATGCAAATAATGTAATTTACCTTAAGCACAATTCCTTCCATAACCCTTCCTGTGGTGATATTTTAATTGTGCTGAAGTGTGATTTTATTTGTATGTTAATAAATAAAGTTTGCCTGGAGATCAGAGGTCATTAGTGAGCCAGGAATAGAAGTCAGGTGGTGGGAGTCCATGCCCTTAATCCGATCACAAGGCAGGCAGAGTCTGTGTGTGGTCAAGGACACATTCAAGTGTGGTGACCCTTGAGTCTTTAATCCCAGTACTAACCATAGAAACCAGGAGGTCTGTATAGACAGGCAGTGATGAGGAAGTCATGTGGCTGGGCTTAGAGCCAATGAGAAGGCAGAACAGGAAAGCAATAAAACTCAAGACACACAGGAAGAAAGTCTCTCTCTCAGGGAAAGGATGGCAGCTAGTGGTAAGATAAGGTGGTCTTGGCTCTCTGCTAGTGCTCGGATCTCTTGGGCTTTTAACTCTGTATTTGGCTCTGTGTTTCTTATTTAATAAGACTGTTTAGAATTTTGTCTACACCTTCCCCTTACTTACCTCTCTTCACCTGTTAGTCCCATTGTTCCCCTAGACCATTTAACTTCTACTTTCATGTCATATGTACAAATATGATTTAATGTATCTGTTTAAAGTGTAGGACTGACAAATGAGAGAAAATATGCAATATTTTCCCTCTAGATTGACTCTTCATTTACTATAATTATCTGCTGTTGCTTTCATTTTTCTACAAATGATATAATTTCATCATTACTGATGGATAAAAATTATATATATATATATTTCTATATATATAATATAACAGTAAAACTGTTGTACATATACACATATTTCACATTTTCCTTATCAATTTTTCCATTGCTGGATACCTACGTTGGTTCTATTACTAACTATTGCTAATACTTATACAGTAAATACTAATGTCCAAGCACATCTTTGATGTGCTGACTTAGAGTCTTTCAAGTAGACACTCAGAAATGACATAACTTCATCTATATTAGTTTTCCCTGCTTTTGCATGCATCCTTCATCAGCATTTGGAATTTTTTGTTTTGTTAGTGACTGAACTTCTTCATGTTTCATGCCTTAGGCCTCATGCCTTTTGTATCAATATAGTTTTAATTTGCATTTATCCAACTACAGTCAGTTTCTGCCAGGAGCTTGTAATCTGAAGATACTGGAAGAGTGTGTCATTTCAGGCTTAGTAGGCTAGCATGATGTAAACTTAGATCTGCTTTACTTTCATTGATAATTCTACCAATTGCAAAGAGGAATGTCTATGAAAGGACAGAGGAGGCCATTGCAAACAAAAACAAAGAGCTACAAGTGTCAAGGGAGATGAAGAAGATGAAGTCATTATAGTCTTCAAATATGCTGAGCCAGGCAATGACTTTGCTTTATGAATGCTCACAAAAAGTCTGGATTTCTACCTCATAAAACTGAGTCATATTTAATGGCTGCAACCTTAGAGAAGAAGATAGGAAGAGCAGTTAAGTAATCAGGAATGATTGTGAGGAGAATATAGAAGAAAGCTGGAGGCCATTTCAGAACCCTGAATGCTCTAGATAACAGAAGTAGAATCTGGTGACATGGTGATGTTGGAGTGTCACTCAGAACAGAAGGATGTGGTGAAATGGGGAAGGACAAATCAAAGTTTCAAATATACAGTTGATAGTGTGTGAAAATCCAGGTTAAGGGTAGGTGCAGCCAAGAGGTGTCAGCAATATCATTGCAATTTAGCAAGTATCTGAGAGTTTGTCTGTCTGTGTCTACACATCCATCTACCCATTCATCTATACACTCTTTCATATGTCCTTAGTCCAAACACACAGTTTTTAGCAGTCTCCACCCTCTTTTATTTCTCACACATAGCCTACTTCCCTCATCTCTGTTGTCTTGTATCCCACGTATACTACTTCTACTCTGTGTGTCTCTTGGTTCCTGTTATTCAAATTTCATAAAGAGCATTGGTTATTTAAGTCAATTATATTACACTGTGTTGTAGATGTAATTCTAAACAGTCTTATTAAATAAGAAACACAGAGCCAAATAAAGAGTTAAAAGCCCAGAGATCAGAGCAGTAGCCAAGAACTAAGACCACCTTATCTTACCACTCGCTGCCGTCCTTCCCCAGAGAGAGAGAGAGAGAGAGAGAGAGAGAGAGAGAGAGAGAGAGAGAGAGAAACAAAGGAAGGAAGGAAGGAAGGAAGGAAGGAAGGAAGGAAGGAAGGAAGGAAGAAAGAAAGAAAGAAAGAAAGAAAGAAAGAAAGAAAGAAAGAAAGAAAGAAAGAAAGAAAGTGCCTACTATCTACCAGAAGAGAAAAAAGCTACATGCCACGTGCTCCCTCTTGAGCCAATTCAGGCCTGACCTCCGGCTTCCTTAAGCTCCGACCACGTGAGTTGGCAATTTGGCTGCAAGCAGTTGCAGCTGTAGCTGCATGTAGCTGCTGCTGCTCTGACTGTGTGCAGCCGGACCAGTAGCTCGGGCCAGGCCTGGAGCCTGTAAACTGTGGCCGAGCCAGGGTCAAGTTGGGGCCCATAACCACCAACTGTGTGGTGTTTCTTTGCTGAAAGAGTTTTGTCACTTTTGTGCATCATAGTCTTAGTTGACACTTCAGAGTTGTCATTGTTAGTTTTGGGCTGAGATGCTTTCTATTTTTTTCTTTGCCTTTCTAAAACCTACCTTGCCTTGAAATACCTTCCCCAGGTAGCCTGAGCTCTTTCTGTGCTCTCTTTCCAATGCATGTCCATATGCATTCTCTGCTGTTGGCTTTTGAATTGCTTTGGTGGTTCATATTAGTACACAAGCTTAGTACTTATTTATACTTGTTATTTGGCTCATATATTTAATTTCTACTTGAGGTGATTGTCAACTTCTTAAAGGCAGAGATTATTTCTTACAATTTTCTGCATCTTTCTACAATTTTCTGGATACCATGGAATCCCAAATACACTTAGCAATCCATAAGAAGTAAAATAGTTCACTGTCTGCAATCTAATCTAATTTATATATCAATTATAAGAAAATATTTTTCACATTATAGTGTCTTGACATAATATTCAGTTATGATGGGAGAATCAAATTTGACTCAAATTGAAGATTTCATTTATCAGGGATATATAGAGTATTACAGTGAACATGGTTGATTTCTAACTTGTATTCTAGCAGGGTCCCCCTGTTCAGAAAATGGAACAGTCTCAACTTCTGAGGATGGGAAGAGCCTTAAAGCTGGAGTCAAAGTGGGGCATAAATTTGCTCTCACCGCCTCTGCTCTATAATTAGTCTTTACAGCCAGCTGTTTAAAGAGAAGAAAGTGAGTTTTGATCTGGAAAGCTGTATCTTCTGAGGATTCCCAGCCTTTCTGCAGAAGCTTTAGAAACTATGTCTTTTTAAATTCAAATTGTCTTTGAAATGACAAATAATCACGAGCACAACATCTTCTAAATGTGAGTGCAAGTTTGATTCATTAAAAAAAGGCACATTCAAGGGCACTTTGTTCTCTCACTTTTTCCCTAGTCCTTCAGAGTTACTGATGCTTTAGGGTCTATTACAAAACATTCCCAACAAAGTCCTTGCAGCTATGACAAAGTATCTATAAATGGAATTAATTGCTATGACCAGGCCTTTCCAGTAGGACAGGGACAGAGCTTGAAGGGTTAATTCACCTCGTTTTGAAACTGGCTTAAAATAGTTAACTCCACTCAGCAGGTATATTTATATTCTAAGTGACAAGGCTCCATCAGAGGAATTACATGTTGAAATTTGAGACAGCATGGAAAAGACATTGTTCATAAAGCAAAGAGGTTGGGACATCTTCAAGAAGCACGTGCATAGGGCATCACTCAAACAGATACGTAACCCTGAGGATAGTCATAGATCCAGTAGGACTCTGGGACTGTGAAACAATCTCATCGCTCTCACAAGAACCATGCAAATGTATGCAGTTCCCACACATTCTGCTGCAGGAACAGCTCATAAGTCTGTAACACACTTTTACCTTAAAGCGTTTCCTCTTCCACACTCCAGCTCTTTTAACAAGGACTATCATTTCACACATCAGTGTCCCAGAAATGTGATAGGGTTGGCCCTGCATTTAGATGGAAAGAGCTCACAGCTCATAAGTCCATAATGGGTTCTTGTATTAAAACATTTGCTTCATCAGTCTGGTGATGTGGTCCTCACCATCATTGCACACACCGTTGTCCTGGAAACCCCATAGTATTGTGGAGCTCCACTGAATCTGCTCTGAAACCCACTTTGCTCTCCACCTAGTAGGGCACGAGTAAGATGTATGTGTACTTTCCCTATGAAATGACTTGTAATGGGATTTTAAGTATACTGAATGACTGCATTCTGAGGAAAAGGCCTGTAATATGTTGACAATCCTGGCTTGCCTTATTGCCCTGTGTACTCTGAGGTCAAATGAATAACCTGCACAAGATCCTTTAGAAGGTATTTTGGAAGTTAATGCATTTCCTAAAAACTAGGACGGACAGCATTCAGCTTTGGTTGGCAAGCATTCATAGTCGATGTTCATCCATAAGTAGGTGTCTTCCTAGACTCTTCCCATAACCAGTTATGTGGACGAGTTCCCACTAAATATGCCAAGCCCTTCATGTTTATTTTTGTCAACAAATCCAGTGGGAAAATAATATTGCAGGCCTGTCCAGTTAGTAAGAGCTAAAATTGAAACCTACCACTGGTTCAGAAGCCTTTGTGCTGTGCTGCATTGCTTCTCATTCTTTACGCTGTTTTTAAATTACCAGTTTCCTCAGAATAGAATCTAAAAGATAACCTTTCTGAAAGGAGAAACCTCCATTTAAATTCTTGTAGAGCAAATGGCATTCAATTTTAATTGTTCTCTGACAAATTGATTGTGCTCCTTTCTGGTTGTGTCATCTTGGACATGTCACGTAACTTCTCAAAATGACCTTCCTCAGCTCTACCTACCTTCCTCTCCTCTAGAATAAAGAAGGGAGGCTAGATGCTATTTAAGTTTTATTCAACTTGGATGATGGTTTGTGATTCTGTGACATGATCTTAATTTACTTGCTAAGGTATATTTTTGCCCTCATTGGGGCACTAAGGGGAGACATTTGGAAGAAGTTGTGCCAAGTTTGGTCACATTTGGCATATTCTATCATGGTTCCCCCCGTTCCAGTTTATCTTACTAGCAGAGAATTTTGGTTTTTGATTTTGAGAGGATCTACTCCAGGGACCTGGTATGTTGCTTATCAATGGACAGTCTCCACTTTAGAGACCCACCTATTATAGTCCTTGTCATTATTCAATACATCAGCTTTTTGCTAGACAGTCTTTGAGTTCAGGATCAAGGGAGGAAAGGAGAGGTCTCACCCCAGTAGACAGGATCTGCAACATAGACATTTGGCTCACTCAGATACTCCAGAATAAGTTCCTGCCTCTGCCCTCAGTGCCCTGGAACTTCCTATGTCCTTGAATTTCCTATTCTCACTGCCTACAATGATCTCACCAGATATGCAAATACTTTACTTCTCTTAGATCTAATTTGCTTTATAACATTGTGTGTGTGTGTGTGTGTGTGTGTGTGTGTGTGTGTGTGTGTTAGTATTCTCCAATAGCGCATACTATGTATTCCAGGCACTTTCTACTGCCTATCTCTTTTGCAGATATGTGGTCCTTGTAACAACACATGGGTTCTTGTATATTGTTCACTATTCTATCTATAGTACCCATGCAATGTTTGGCATGTAAGTACATCTTAAGATAGAACATTTGGGATAATGTTGTAGAGTATGACTGATTCTGATCCTAATGTAAGTAAGAAACCCACCCAGCTTTCTTGAGACTTCCTAATATAATTAAAAATTAATGAGCAGTTAATGTTTTCTCATTATTATATATGACATGAATAAAAGCATCTCACAACTTGAGAAGTTGAGGCATGAGGATTGCCGGCCTTGGATGACTTCAAACTCATACCCCAGCTTCCTACTTGCTGAGATTACAGATATGTGCCACCATGCTAAGCTCTCCAATTACAATTTATTGGTTTTAGATTTTCCTTAATTCTAACTTTAAAGTAACACTCATAACTAAGACAAAATACCGGAAAGAAACAGCAAAGGAAGAAGAAAGCTCTATCCTCCCTCATAGTTTCACTTCATTGTCACATTATATATGTGTGCTATTAATTACTTGCCACTGTTCTAGGCCTGTGGCAGTGTACTGCCACACGGTGGGATCCATACTCACAATTTGGGAGCTGAGAAAAAGAGCAGAAAAGAGGGGCACAGTGCTAGAACCTGTCCCCACTGTCTTGACTTCCTCCCATTAGACTCCAGTTCTTTTTTTTTTTAATTAAGACATTCTTTTATTCATTTTACATACCAATTTTTAAAGGCTCTACCATCATCCAAAAATGCTACTCCGGGGAGCAACGTTTGCACACACATGCCCTTGAAGACACTGAGGTCCAAGCTATGGCATTATCTTGGTGAAGCATCAAGGCCCGTAGCCCCCATTTCCACCTGTACTGTAGCTATTATGCCTTCATCCATAGACGTCCCAGAGCATCTGCTGTAATATAATATTTGTTTCCCATTTAGAGTTGACCTTGAGTAAAGAAATGGTAGGAGAGGGAGAGGGGATATTACTCTGTCCCCCTTCTACTCACTGTGGAGCAAAACAGCATGTGAAATCAGTTTCTTTTCTGTGGATAATTTACTGGAAAAAAACCCTAATGTAAGTAAGAATCCCACCATCTATTTTCCTCATTTGTCTCTTGAAGTTGTTCACAAGGTCATTGCTACCTAACATTGAGAAAGTATCTATATTCGCAGCTTTAAGTGCCCAGCATTCAATAAAAAATGGTCTCTGTGAACTTCTCACAGTGGGAGCTCCAAATCACACCCATTCCAGGTGAGAAATTATCTTTTGAAAAATGAAAGAAAAGAGACCTGTGGGTTTCATCATTTTTTCAAGAGCTTCTGATAGATGATACAAAAGGTCATATCGTATGTGTTCTCATTATTGCATTCCCCTCCCCAATTAAAAAATTAGAACACAAATTACTACACCAAGCCTTAGCCCAAGTGTTAAGAGTAATGCCAGTGTGACGTTTTATGATTCAATTGTTGAAATTCTTCAGAAATTTCATCATCGTTAATATTTTTATCAAGTAATTTATAGAATCTGTTATTGGAGCTGGAGAGGTGGAGCACTTCCTTCTCCCAAAGAGAACCTGAGTTGGGTTCCCAGTACTGTATAATGACTCACAACCAGTAACTCCAGTTCCAAGGGTAGTCATACCCTTTTCTGGCCCCAACACAGACTGCATACACATGACGCCTATGCATAGATGCATGCAAAAATGTATACACAAAAGCTCAAAATAAATAAATCTTTAAAAAGTCTGTCTCATAAAGCTTTATTTATTTGACCTAACAGAGATCTGTACAAGAATCTCTCTGCCTCATAACTGACTTCAAAATCTCCTTATGTACAATTAAAATGACTTCTCTGCTCATGCTGCCGTCCAGTGCGGGGAGCAGAGAAAGGAGAAAGGCTCCCTTCCATAAACAACAATCCCTGCTCTTCATCCCAGTAATACAGGCATCTGTAAACAAATGTTCCCAAGGTTCCCATGAGAGGTGGCAAGGAAGAACTGTACAGACAGATTTTGTGGTTTACATCTGAAAAGGGATATTCTGTGGGCCCTCCCTCCCTCTCCCTTCACCTGTAAGGGCTGTGAAAGAGGTGACCACTGACTTGGACAGAGGAAGAGGAAATAGGAACTAAGACCCGCTGGTGGACTCTGTAGAGGTATGGTCTCTGCTATGTAGTTCCTTTTTTAATTTACTTTTATTTTCAAATTTTTATTATTTAAGAATTTCATGCATGTATGCAATAAAATATGACCATATCCAATTTCTCTTTCCATCCTTAAACTCCTGCCTGATCTCCCTGAACATATTCCCCTCCCAACTTCACGTCCTCTTCTTCTTTTTTAAATAGCCCACTAAGTACAGCTAGTACTGCCCATATATGCATAGGTGTGTGGCCATCACCGGAGCATGGGAAAACTACCTGTGGCCCCGCTCTTAAAGAATATTTCTTTCTCTTCCAGCAGCTCCTCAGTAAGGGTTGGGCCTTGAGAGCTCCTTACCCATCTATACCAGAAGTTTGGTTGGCATGGTCCTTTTTGGTAATCATAGCTGATATGAGTTTATGAGTATACAGCTGTGTGTGAGTTTATGGGTGCAACAGCAATGTCATGCATAGAAGAGAACATTTCACAGAACTTTCTGCTTCCTTCTCCTTAATGTTCCACGAGTCTTGATGGGAAAGTTAATAAAATGACCCCATTTAGGGCTAAGTACTCACAGTCACTTATCCTCAGCACTCTGACCAGTTATGATTCTCTGCATCAGCTGCTGCCAATTCACCGACAAAGATTAAGGGCATCTGGCATCTATGGGAAGAAGCATAAATGTTCAGAAGGCATTTTAACAACATGACCATTTAGCAAAATAACAATAACATGTTCCTGCTATGCTTTTCTAAAGCTCTGAAATCAGTTCTGCTGTGGAATTCTAGAAAGCTGTCTCTCATGGTCTGTTTCAACTCTTCAACTGGCTGAGCACTCAGATAAGAAGAAAGGCTGTATTAAATATTCCATCGCCTTAATGCACGTCATGGTGGTAGAAAGAAATGATATTGAGGAAAGGGAAAAGGATTGGACTGAGAACCAACTTTAGAGTCTATCTTTTATTGGGGTGGGGAGAAGGGGCTGAGATACTTTATAATTTTTATCACTCTGAAAATACAATACCAGAGTGTGACAGTTACCAATTCCTTGGCTTATAAAAGGGTCTAAAGTCTCCTGACTGCATAAACTAGCTGGTTCACATTTTTTATTATACTATAAAGTAGGCCTATTACATTTGGGGTACTAATAATTTGTTCTAAATCCCAGATAAAACAAAATATCCCTCTGCTTATCCCTATACTCTCTCATATAGAAATAGCCAGAATGATGAGTAAAACTACCCCCTTTCCCAGAACTTTGTGAGCCACAAGTAATCTTCCCTCTAACATTGTTGGCTTGTTCTTTACAGAGCTCTGAGTAGATAATTTCCTTACATGCATCTACTGACTATTACTCAACTGAATTCTCAAGAGAGAACTTTGATAGGCCCCTCTCTCTTCATAGATAGATAGATAAATAGATAGATAGATAGATAGATAGATAGATAGATAGATAGATAGATAGATAGATAGATTTCCTTGGTGTCTTTTTTTTTAGAATACCAGTCACCTCTGTCTTTCTAGAGTCCCAGCTCTCTCCCCTTAATCTAGGGTTTCTACCATGCTCTTCCTAGAATTCCTTCTTGAGTTATTATCATTAAATTTTGATACCACTGCTATAGTTATGGTATGAATTACCACCCCAAAAGACCTGTATGTTAAAGGCTTGATCCCTAGCCCATGATATTATTGAGTGATGTTGGAATATTTAATAGATGTCACCTAGTAGTGGAAGCTAGGTCATAAGGGCAAGCTCTCGTAGAGCTATTGTGGCTGTGGCACTTTTCTGTCTTTTTCTTTGCTTCCTGGCTGCCGTAACTTTATTCTATTACATGGTCATTACCACAGTACACTGCCCAAACAGTCGGGGCAACCAACAAAGAACTGAAACCTCTGAGCCAGAATAAGTGGTCCTCCTTTCTAAGTTGTTTATCTCAGGTCTTTTGTTACAATAACAGGAAGTTCGGGAACAAGCAGTTGGCTTTCATTATCAAGGGCTTCCTCTGTTCCCTGTCTTTCACAGGTCATTATCCATCATATGCCAGAAAATTGCCTTTGTGTGTTTTATTATTTTTTTCTTTTTTTTCTTTTACTTTCATCTTGGGTAGAAAGAGAAGTCCCGTACCACTACTTACATGTGATGAGCAAACTACCCTTCAGAATTTGAAGTCTGAAAAATAGTGGTTCCATATAGTGGATATAAAATTACAGACCTGCATATCTTGTGTTTTCCCTGTTTGGCTCATTACTGTAATTGACTTTTTTCACTTGAGAAATTGTTTGTTTGAAACCATGATGTGTCAAAGCATTTATATTAAAAATATTATTCTGCTGCCTCTGAACCCACACAGATGCTAATCCAAACTCAATTGTTTTTACTCAGTGCTCTTAGCAGCTGTCACAATTGGAGACTCATCCTATTTTACTATATGCACTTAGATTGTGTTTCATTTGTTTTTGAACCTCGGAGGTTCTAATAGAATCTTCACAATAGCAGGTACTGAACAAATTGTTTAATTTACCATTAAAATAAATTATCTGAGTCAAACAATGTAATTCAACTGTTCACCTAACTTTATAATGGACATATGTTTTATTTATAACCATTAAACTAATGAAATAAGTTAGAGTAGACAATCTTTCACTTTTCATCATTAATAATATAAAAGTAGCTTAACAACCAAACAACCCAAAAGGCTATAGAAAAAAATTCTTTGAGTTTCAATTTCTACCTAATGACTTATATGGAATACTATAATAAAATGTAATTTATAAACCAAAAATTTATTATCTTTATGTGAAGCATAAACTATCATTTGTCAGCCTAATTATCAAATAGTAACACGACTTTTGAGCAGACTTCTTAAAATAACCCAATTTAGGCTTCTAAATTTACTGAGAAAAAGGAAAGAGGATGCAGAAATTCCACTCACTCTGGGAATCCCTGTGCCCAAGTGCATTGGCCTCATATACTTACTTCTTTCTGTTCTCTGTGTGGACAGTGAACAGAGCTCCAAAGAGCCTTGAAGGCTTTTTCTCAGCCAGAAAAAAAAAAAAAAAAAAGGAAAAGAAAAGCCAAGGCCAAGTTGAGAAGGCATCTGTTATGAGCGCATCCTGCCTGCATTATCAGATGTTTGGCCTTAAACCCCCCAGAAAGGCGGTATTGATGTAGACAGCCTGTCAACCACATCACCTTGATCAAAGACCTACTCACAACATTAACAGCTTTCTTGAAGCTACTGGAGACAGTGACCAACTGAGAAGAGAGTCACCCAGCTTCTCATGAGACCGAGAATGCAGGTCTCAATGATTTTTAAAACAATCCTGCGAAAATACAATCCTTGCAAAACTATGCTCAAGGCAATTGCTTTTCTAAGATAAAATACTAACCATGGCCACTTACACACGATATCTGACATCAAAGTATTCTCATACAAAACTGCTATGGGGTAAATTGTATTTATGTGGGAAACCGCTTGTGTAAGATACAGCTGTGGAGCCTGCATGGGACATGCAAGAGTTGCATAGCTTGGTCTGTTTAAGGGGCCCCT
The DNA here is from genome assembly GCF_949786415.1 of Peromyscus eremicus. NCBI lineage: Eukaryota > Metazoa > Chordata > Mammalia > Rodentia > Cricetidae > Peromyscus > Peromyscus eremicus. The sequence goes on from NW_026735872.1 coordinate 65,202, forward strand.
AGCAGTAGGATCAGGATCCATCCCTGGTACATGAGCTGGCTTTTCAGAGCCCATTACCTATGGTGGGACAACTTGCATAGCCTTCATGCAGGGGGGGCAAGGCATGGACCTGCCTCAAGTGAATGTATCAGGCTTTGCTGACTCCCCACGGGAGGCCCTACCTTTTCAGCGGAGGAGATGAGGGGTGGGTTGGGGGAGGGGAGGCTGAGGGAGTGGGAGAAGGGATGAGAGGGGGATATGTGGTTGGTATGTAAAATGAATAAAAAAACTCTTAATAAAGAAAAAAAGAAAGTTCTTAGGGTTCTGGGAGACATGCCTACTACAGACTTTTACGTGCATAATGAATGTTATATGAAAAGTATTTGAATGTTTACAAACGATAACAACAACAAAACAAACAAACAAATAGCTCCTGAGTACAAATGTCTAATGCTTTAGCATATATTTGTTTAGCAGATGGCATTTCCACAAAAATTCCTCTAATCTACAGAATGGTGCATTTGTGCAAGGTTTCTTACATCTAAACCTTCATCTACCCAAGAGCACCCCCAACACACACCATGTAGAGTAAGATAAAAAGAATTTAATATCCACTGTGCTGTGGAGCATGCGAAAGTCTTCTCTAAGTGTTCGTCAGCATTCTTCATACTCTTCTATGAGAACAGCTCTCCTTCCCTAGTCAGGACTAAGGCTGATTGCCTGTCACATGCATCCCATGGTGAATTGTAGTGGGTAGCCATTCTAGCTTTGATCTGGAAGTTCCATTCCCCATTGAGGCTTTGGTGACTGTCACGCCTACAAGGTGGGGCCGAGAGAGGACCCTGAAGACCCAAGATCTGGATGGGCCGGTTCTCTTGGTTCTTGGACCCGGGACACTGAAGGTAGACCAAGCAGAGTTCTCCAGAGAACACCGCCAGACTGCGCTACACCTTTCCCAGACCCTGCAACCTATCCCTTCACTTGTAAGTTACCCCACAAAATAAACCTCTCTTTTAACTACATGGAGTGGCCTTAATAATTTCACCAATAGTGAATGGTGATTGGCATACATATAACATATGCCATGACCTAAGATTACTAATAAGAATCTTTCTTCTAGTCTGTTCTGAAAGAAACTGAAGGGGTGGTCTTCTCTGTTTCCTGAAAGATTTATCCAGGTTCTCACCTACATGAAGAAAAGTGTTTGCTGATAAAGTGAACAAAGTGAATGTACTGAGGGAAGTGGATTTGAACCAACTGAATTGAATTCTTTGCTTTCATCTTTCATCCTTACAGATGTTTAGAAATATGAAACATAAATAACTGTATCGTACACTTATTTGACAGTGAGATTTGTCTCTTGACTATATACTAAAGGTCTTTGGTTTTGACTCTTTTAGTCTTCTTTTTTGTTTTTGGAGATATAGTCCATGTTGGCCTCAAACTCATAGTATAGACAAGAATGACCTTGAACTCCTGATTTTTCCTGCATTCACCTTCTACTTTCTGGGAATATAGAAATGGCTTTCTATTTCAAGTAGATAATGAAACAAAAATATAAATTTAGTGTTGTATTTTCATAAATGGCATCACTAATGAGTTTTAAATTCTGAGTGCACAGAAGTACTCAGACTTAATGGGTTGGTTTTCTAAACAAGAAACATGGTTAGATAGGTGTTAGAATAATGTCAGGAAAAAAAAGAATCATAAAATGAGTAAAATCTGAATGCCTTATTAGCTAATGATATAATACAGAACAAAATCAAATATGTTATTTGGATGGAATCCATGCCATTATATCTTACTTTGGCAAAGGCTGGAAATTATATGTTATGAGAAAACAAAAATTGTTAAAAGATGAGATCATATCTTTGCTTGAGTCAAGAGAAAAAAACAAAGTACAGTGAAGAGTTACAGACTGTCTTAATTCTAAATGAGAAAATGGAAGCCTCATGGACAGCTGAAGGTCGTACCTGTGAGATTTGGAAGCAGTTTTTTGCACTCATTTCTGAGTTATGATTCCTCCTTCCTTATGTGGGCTTGTTGTTCCTGCCAGATCTGTCACCTCCTGCGGCATCTCTGCCCAGATAGAACTTTCCAGAACATTTTGGTTGCTCTTTCTTGACAAATCAATGTTTGTATGTCACTACTTAAAATAATAATAATATTTCACTAGTTTTGTCATAAAAATGACCTGGAAAATAAGTCTTGATGTATAGTCCTGCTTAGTTTTGGTTGTCCTTTGACATAGTGGTAATGTCCTTACATATAAGCATGTGTTTCCTCTATCCTCTGAATGTGGAAGCATGTTTTCCTATGCTACACTTAGTGTTTTATGTTCATATTTTTTGTTGACTGTTTTATTTTAAATTTTTGTTTATTTATTGTTATATCTTATGTGTCTATATATACATGGGTAGGTATATATGTGTACATGAGTGTTTATGTGTGATTGTATGTGTCATTTACATGTAGAGGTGAGAGAACAACTTTGTGGAGTTTTTTTCCTTCTACCTTTACATGGCTTCTGAGGACTGAACTCAGATAGTCTAGCTTGCCTGACAAGTGCTCTTGACTGATGAACCATCTCACCAGCCCCATGGTTTTAATTTTTGATTAATATAGATTATAACACAGCTAATTACTCATCTGTGTACAATATATTTCTGGAAATAAGTATAGCCCCTTGAAAGCTTATATGTAAAGTTTTTGAGCTTTTCTCCAATGACTGATGGAAGCAGATGCAGAAATTCACAGCCAATCACTAGACACAGAGCTCCAGGAGTCCAGTCAAAGAGAGAGAAGAGGGATTCAAGACAGTTGTGTACCTTAATCTGCTCGGGAGGTCCCCTGGCGGTAGGATCAGAATCCATCTCTGGTGCATGAGAGGGCTTTGCAGAGCCCACTACCTATGATGGGATAACTCATCCAGTCTTGAGGCAGGGAGAAGGGGCTGGACTTGCCTCTACTGAATGTGCCTCCCCATGGGAGGCCTTGCCTTCTTGGGTGAGAGTGGGAGGGTGGGTTGGGAGGGGGAGGCTGAGGGGGCGGGAGGAGGGAAGAGGGGAAATCTTTGATTGGTGTGTAAAATGAATGAAAAAATTTTCTTAAAAAAGGATTTTGAAATAAAATCGATATGAAAGAATGCTTTCTTACATCCCATTTCTTCTACCTTGTAGAAATTATGAAGAAAATAGAGTAGATGACTGTATTTTTTAAAAAAATAGAAAATCTAAGTCTTTAAGGAGCCAGAACCTTCTACAAACAGCATGAACATGCTTCCCAAAACTAAACAAATGAGAATATTATTACCTAATAGAAATCATGAAATCCAAACACTTGTAAATTAGTTTTAGAGATTGGAAAAACGGCAATGAAACACAGGCCCCTACCACTCAGTGTTTGTGGTACAACATTTCCAGGAACTGCTCAGTAAGTGATATTTATAAAATTGGCTTTTATTTTAAATACATATACAAAAACTGCAGACTCATTTCATATTTTCAACCAAGTAGTAGAAGATGGTCTGAAAATGGATTTCAGATCACTGGGGAGGTACTGGCAGTTGTAAAGAATGATTTATGATCTAAGGCTAGAGGAAAGTTAATATCCACAGTATATAATATGATTCTACAAATATATAAAAATGAAACTGTCTCAAATGAAGAGTGGACAAAATTCAGGTACTGGCATTTGAGACAGAAAAATAACCAAGAAAAATATAAATATATAAATGCAAATAAATAGTCTTTAAGGGATAACAAGATAGTCTTATCTATTTATTAAATGCCTTTTAGAATCATATGCTAGAGGATGTTTTGCAGATTTTAAAATGAGAAGTACATTTTGGTTTTGATTGGCTGTGCGGCTGGTCAATATATATGTGTAGCTGCCACAGCAGGTACTTCCAAAACATGTGTTGAAAAATATGGGCATGGAGACTTAGAGGGAACAGACTATAGTCTGTACTATTGATGAGATATGGTTTTATACAACCTTTGTTGCCTGTGTGGCAATATGTGTTTAAAAAAATCTAAATGCATTTTCTCCTTCCCTCTAATCCAGCAATGATGCTTCTTAGAATTGTATACAATGTTTAGTGTAGATTTATGGAAGCTCTCTGATCATCTCAAGGGCTATTTAATATAGTACTTATTGTGGGCACCTTTTTGTATTAGTATAACCTGGAAGTTTTGCAGCTATTTGTTACAATAGGTAGGTTATATTAATGCACATTTATCAAGTAGAATACAAAGCCACCACATAAAATTGAAATAAATCTGTTGTATGAGTGGGTAAAACAGTCATGGGTTACTAAGTGTGGTCCTACGTGAGTGTGTGTATGAGAATGAGTGTGTGTGTGTGTGTGTGTGTGTGTGTGTCTCTGTGTGTGTGTGTCTCTGTGTGTGTGTGTGTGTGTGTGTGTGTCTGCAATGTATAGGTTGATCAAAGCATCGATGTATCTACAAAAAATACATACAGTCTAGATAATTATACATAAAATGTAATAATAGTTTCTGTAATTTTGCATTTATTTTACACACGTGAATATCACATATTTAAGTTAATTCAAAATATATGTGGGGTGAATGACAAATAATTTTTTTCTTTTAAGTTCTGTTTAAATAGAAAATAACTTTAAGACTGTTTACAATAAAAAATAACTGAGATGATTAAAGAGTCTTGAAATTTTGTCTGTTGTAAAAGTAGTCAATTTAGAAGTGGAGAGATGGCTCAGTGGTACAGGAAGACACTTGCTGCCAAGCCTGACAGAAACCATGTGATGGAAGGAGAGAACTGACTCCCCACGCTGTCCCCTGACCTCCACATGCATCATGGCATAAAGAGATGAAAACTTAAAAAAGCAAGTTAAACTTGTAAGGAATTAAAAGCTTGCTTCAAAGAGCATAATGCAGTTGCACAAACTATTGTTTAAAAAAAAGTAACTCACAAATTAACATGATTCCCTTAGAGATAGGCTTCAACGAGAGGGATTTTGCTGTTGTTGTTACTGCATTTAGAGTATCTCAGGGGAGAAAAATATCCAATGGACTGGAACTGTAAAGCTTAAGCCAAAGTTTGTCCAAGGTAAAATGAGAACATGTATTACCAGAAATACCCTTGCAGAAGAGAAACTTCCCTGTGACTCTCATAAAAAGAACATCATAATAAAGCAAAATTAAACATTGATAATCCTTTTCAAAAAAAGATAGGCTACATAGTGAGATGTGGAAAATTTATTAAAATGAAAATGACTGCAGTGGATTTCATTAAGAGCTACAGCTCTAGGTTCAAGAGCAGAAAATGTCTTTAGCTTTTAAATTTTAATTTGGTTTATTATGAAAGAAATAATTAAAATGTAATTTAAAATCGCTAACTTTCATTTTCTTAAAGTCAAATAGTAGCAAGATGGCTGGGGGGGATTCTAAGGCCAAGAAGCAAACACTGGATAAAAAATGATTCCTAAGGGTTTATAAACTCATAAAAATTAACCTTTCTTGGGTATTAATGGACTAATCCCATTACAGTGATGGTCAGTGTTGAACTTCAAATGGCAAAGACATATGATGATGTGTTATTATCAGTGTATATTTCTATTCATTAAGGGTCTGTGCAGTAGAGTTTGGGTAAAGTGAGATCTAATTTAGTTGCAAATAACAACCAATTCAATCCCACTTAAGAAAACGAAGAAGAACCGAGAGCTGGAGAGAAGGCTCAGTGATTAAGAGTGCTTAGGGTTCTTGTGAAGGGCCCAAGTTTCATAGCCAGCACTCATGCTGGGAGACTTCCAACTGCCTAGGATTCCAGTTCCAGAGGATCTGATGCCTCCGGCCTCTGAGAGCATCTGCACTCATGTGCCCATACCCACATGCAGACATACACATATATAAAATTAAAGATAGTAAAGAACCTTTTAAGGAAAGATAGTGAAGGGAAGAAGGATGTCCTGTCCCACATAAAGAAACTCATACAAAAGAACTTACGACTGAGAGCAGGTGGGATCAGATACAGTCAGCAGTACATTCTTGCAGGAGCCACACCTATGGATTCAACCAACCATGAATTAAAACAATTAGGTAAGAATCTGCATGTTAGTAATGTAGGTTGGCAGTTAGCTACTTGTATAACATGTTCATGGTCTGTGTTTGAAAACTAGCACCACGAAAAGAATATGCCTGTATTGAGCTTCTAGACATCATTCTTATCATCATCTTTTAAAGAATGTAATATGCCAACTATTTGTATAGCATTTCCATTGTATTTGGTCTTATAATCTTTTTTTAAAAAAAATAATCTAACCTCTAACTTAAATTATGGGTCACAACAAAACTGAAGGTGAAGAATTTGAAAACTCTCAATGGTTTCTGGACACGGAACAACCAAATGTTCATTAAAAATAAAATTTGTAATGAATCTGAGGTATTTCTAGCAGGTCTTTCATGTGTTGCATCATGAGATTTCCCTGCAGTATAGGTTTTGAACACATAATGCATATACTTTGTCCTGCATGTATAGTCACATCACACAACACCAAGGACTGCTACTGAAAATTCCATGGCTCAGACTTGAGGCTATTGTTTGTACATATGACACATTCTTCTCTTAGGGAAGCATGAAGGTTTGATTTCAGAAAACAATGGTTTTTAATAATTTCCTCAACACGTAAGCATCAAGTGAGTGCACCTTAGAATTGTATTGTGCTAGAATGTTCGATTTCAAAAATTGCTGTTTGAGTTGCTGTCTTGACCTTGATAAGAAAAAGCATCAAATGAAATTGAGTTTAGGACTAGGGCAGAATTTCCAACAGTTTCTGAAATGGTGCTAAACATGGAGTTATCCACACCTGTCAGTCAACTTAGGGAATACTGCACATTAACACATCTTCTGAAACCCACGGGTAAACAGAAAAGTTCAGATATTTGGACCACAATGTTAAGTTTAACAAATGTGCTCAAGAATGATGCAGATAAGAAGTACAATATATGTTCAGAAATTTCATTGAGGTGAGGTTTGAATCAGATCTTGAAGCATGATTAGGCATGATGAGACCAAAAAAACAAGGGTAAACAATGCTAAAACTCAAAGAAAGGACAGTTTGGCCGACAGAGGGCTGAGCATTGGGTTGCTCTTAGGTAACACTGGCTTGTGACTAGATATTTTGAGGCCAATTTACTGCCCAGGAACACTATGCAAACACCATAATATGTGAACAGGTGCATGCTCTGGTAAGAATAGACATTCTGTGCCTCCTTGTGTAAAGGGTTTTTTCTTCCTTCCTTCCTTCCTTCCTTCCTTCCTTCCTTCCTTCCTTCCTTCCTTCCTTCCTTCCTTCCTCTCTTCCTTCCTGCCTTCCTGCCTGCCTGTCTTCCTTCCTTCCTTCCCTCCCTCCCTCTTTCTTTCTTTCTTTCTTTCCTCCTTTCTCTCTCTTTTTAAATTTGCTTTTAAAATAATTATTTCCTCTGATACAGTCATTCTACTAAAAAAAAAAAAAGAATTCAAAATATCCAGGTACATATTTATTACAGTGTTGGTTTTGTACAATTAGAAAATCCAGAACAGCCAATAAAATGGAAACACATAGCTTCTATTACATCTTTATAATAATGTGTATAATTATCTTAAATGTCTTCACTCACAGGAACTTTTTGAAATGGTAAATTGCTTATTACCATGTTACTTAAGTAAACAGTATGGAAATTTTCACAGCCTTTGATAAAGGCTTATCAAAATGAATTATTAGCATAATTGTTGGTGGAGTAGAAAAGGAAATAAAGAAGAAGGTGGGGGAAGAACGGACACAAAACAGGAAGACACTAACTGGCTCTAACTTACTCTATCCACAGCCATTTGTCAAGCATCTATTTTGCAGACATGGTAATCACAGTGGTTGGCATTCCTGTCAAAGACCACAGCTTCCTAAGAAGGCACAAAGAAAGAATTCGTCAGAAGGCTGAGGTGTGCACAGCAGGAAGGCTTTACATTCGCCATTTACAGAAGAATTGGTGAAGGTAGGGAGTTAGCTCAGCTTGGGGGGTAAGACAGCTTTCTCCACAGAAGAGGAGATTCAGCAGAGAATCAAGACAGAGGAGCTGGGCATGTGAAAGATGTAGGTTAGGAGTTGGTAGAACAAAGATTAGAGTACGTAAAGTAGAAACATGAAAAGAGCTGAAACTGGACATGTGTGCCCAGAAACTTAGACAATGAACAAGATGAGAGAAGTGTGTCTTGTGCAGTGTCCAAAATAAGAAGTGGCGATATCACTGCAAAGTAGGAATGGTATAGTGGTAATGTATGCCCTCAGGGGGGATTTTTCATACTTATCAATATATTTTACAATTTTGGCACCTATGTTGTGTATTATAGGATAATTAGGAGAATTGAATGGTTTTAAAGCTGGGTATTTACATAAACGGCATACACAGTCATCCAATAGGTAATGTTGGGACACCATATTTTGCTCAACTTTGGACTCTAGACTGTGGAGATGGATGTAAATTTCCAAAGATCACGTTGACTCTGTTGGCTTCTTGTCTTCTGAATACCAAAAGTAGCCAGATGAGCAGGCACACAGCGAGCCAGTGGCCAGGCCTGCCTCTGTCTCTAGTCTCTGCTTCCCAGACTGAATGCAGACGGCTGTGTCTTTTCTTCCAACAGGGTCTTCCTGATACCACAGCTTCTTTGATCTGTGGAATGTTGGAGAAGTAGGTCTCTTTTAACTTTATAGAGAATTAATTGGCCAAGCAACTTCAGAGTTGGTACAGGGGGGGAAAAAGAGAGAATAAATTCTACTGAAGGATGGTATTTGGGTAGATTTTATGTAAAAGTCACTCTGGCTATTAAGACAATATTGGGGACATTCAATTTTCTCTACTTGACAGTGCACATCAGACTTGAGGTAAAAATACCATGTGGGATAAGAAGCCATAAATGAGTGACACAGACGAGGCCTGGAGGTGAAGGACCATGGGCTTTGGGGCTAGTACTAAGTACCACACTCACCACCAGCCTTTTCAAAATCAGGGCATCATAGCTTTTCTGAGTTCCCATTTCTTCATTTAATGTCTCTCTCACCTCATGGATAGGATAAAATCATATAACATAGACCCCAAAATTTTACTTTTAAAGAGTATTTTGTAAATGGCTGTGCCTTACTCCAAAGGAACTTCAGAAGGATCTGGGGAACCGAAACTCGAATCAACACTTTAAATTACAGAAAAGTCTTGCATAGTTTGTTTTCTTTGCCTTATTATAGCAAAAAATTAACTTACAAAGAGGAGAGTATTTTTCTCCGTAGCTTTGAAAGTTTCAGACATGCTGCTGTAATTCTGAGCTTGTGGTACATAAAACATCAAGGCAAAAGTCTATGCTGACATACCATGTTCCATTTATGGACTGGATACAAAGGAAGGAGGAAGAAGAGAGCTAGGCCACATTTTCCTGTCCTAAGGCACATAACTAGTGACCTGAAACCTCCCACGAGGCCCCACTTCCTAAAGAGTCTACCAACTTCTAGTAGTACCACGCTGAGGATAAATATTTAGCACACAAGCCTTTGGGGGACATTCAAGATCCAAACTCTAGCAAGTGACTCACAAGGTGTATGGAAGATACTATCATTATTGATATAGAAAGAGATGAAAAAGACAAATATAAAGGTAGGAGAATCAGCAAATATCCAAATACCCTTTATGACAGCAGCTGCTTCATGGTGAGCTTTTAGTTCTTTAGGATGTGGTAGGACATGGGGAAAAGGCTGGACTTCATGTTTGAATCACAAGCTTCTAGATGAGGTACCCTGTGGGAGTCTATCTCTCTCCTGCCCCCACCCTGTGCTCCAACCAGTGGTTCTCAACCTTCCTAATGCTGTGACCCTTTAATACCAACTATAAAATTATTTGGTTGCTACTTTATAACTGTAATTTTGCTACTCTTATGAATCATTATGTAAATATCTGGTATACAGGATATCTGATATGCAACCCCTGTGAAAGTCTCATTCAATTCCCAAAGGGGTGGTAACCCACAAATTAAGAACCACTGATACCCAGTTCATATTAGTAAAGGACCTTGACTTTCCTCTTCTGAAGAACAGGACCTTGAGTAATTGGCTGATGCCGGCATGTAACTGAAGGCATTCTGACGTATTTATTCATTTAAACTGAAACCAACATGGAATTCATTTGTTGACTGAAAATAAACATTGCAAACGTGTGGGAAGAACTCTTCAGTAGATATTCCTATTTGGTGTTTGCACACCTCATTCCTCCCATTAGAGATGTGATTCTGCAGTTGAGCAAACAAGAGTTAAGGACTGTATGCTTAACCCCTTCCTTTCCAAGAGAGCTTTCCTAAATATTTTAGAGAGATGAAAATGTTTCCTTTCTGTATGCTTTGTTTGGCATTGATTTTCTCTGAAGCAGCTTCTCTCTGATGTGACATGATGTACATTTCATGAGACTCTTTCCTCCTCATCTCACTTGAGATGAAATCTGGTAAATACAGAACATTGTGACTGTTCCTACATGTAACTCCACAGAATGAGACTAGATGTTTCTGGAGCATCACAGTGGGTTAGCCTAGTAGTTGATGGCTTGTTGTTTTATTCACTGTTTAAGATACCGTCAATCACATTGACCTGGGGATAGGATGAGAACCCATCTGTGTGGGCAAGTGCCTCTAAAACATTGTCAGCCTTTCACAACTAGGAGTTTTGCAAATCCCTGAGTCCTGAAACAAATCTCTATTTGTTCTGCTGTAGCAGAAGGAGCACTTGACGTAGAACTGACTACCTTGCCCTCTTTCATCTTCTCTTCCTCTACAGGAGCTTGGCTGAGCTGTAGGGTTTGGAGTAAGCACACATCACTCTACTGTACTGAGGCTAGTGATGGGCTGGGACAGAGAACTCACAAAACTCTGAAACCCCCATGGCCTTTTCAAGCATCCTTAGTGTAGTGTATCTCTCCTTCTTCCCTCTCCTCTACATTACCATTTCTCCCATTTTAATCCGCCCATTTTTCCCCTTCACCATTTACACACCCATGTCCTACTATCATGCTCTACAGAGCTCCTGTCCCCATTTTTGAGTTTGTGGTACTGCACCAATTTCCTGTTTCTTGACACCTTAACCTAGCTTTGTGGTCTAGCCTCAGGAAAGCATCCTGAAACAAAAATGTCTTATGAATCACTGAAACTATTTTAAAATAACTACTGTTTAGAACCCTGTTGCTTCCCATGATAGCTGCAAACGGGCTTCACATTCTCATAGAGCCAGAGTTGACAACCACATCACATGAGTCAGCCCACTTATTCCTGTGTCTCTGGAGATGCAAGGCTGACATCAGTAGTCATGAGATATCAAATAGGGGGGATTGGCCTGGTTTAACTGAGGACAGCACTTCTCTTTCATGTATGTTTCTAGGACATGCAGGATACTATCAACCTGGAGTGATCTTATTCTGAGTTAATGTACTCACTCAGCTTCCTTTTTTTTTCCTCATAAAACTATGACCACTATGATTTGCTCATGTCCCTTTGAGTTTCTTCTGTTCTGGTGAGTGGCATCGTGCTTGGTGAACAAAAGGTGTATTTGAAAGTGATGTGGAATAGGTTTGATATCCTGGACTATGTGGTAAAAGCAGGAAACTCAATCCTGAAAGTTGTCTTCTGATCTCCAGATGGTTATCTAGGTCCTTTCTACTAGCACCTATCAGGAGTAATGTATACATGTGTATGTGCAAAGCTGTATGTGGCTATGCTAGACTCTCCTAGGTACCACCTTCTTAACTCATTCTTCAGGCCTTGGCTCAAGAGCTCCCTTTTCTGAAAGAAGTCTCTGGACTGATATGTGTCGCTCATTCCAATGAACTTGCTGCATCATCACTCACCAAATGACCTCACTTTGCACCTCTCAGAAATGAAATTCACATTACATGCTGGATATGTGGTCAATAACAGCCAGGATTTGTTTAATTAGTGCAATTGGCAAAGGCTAGACTCACAAGCCTTGCCAGAGTTTACAGCCTCTTATTCACATAAATTTTTATATCTGTTGATTTCTCCAAAAGACATTAAGAGTTCACCATAAAATAGACATCAGTGTTTACAGGTCACTTGCCTGAGGCCATCTATAACGTAAGGCTGTCTAAATTATTTTATCCATATTTTTCGGGGTTAAAAAGCACTTAATTTGGGGGCATGAGGACCTGATTTTGGATCCACAGCATCTACATAGAGAGGCCAAACATGGTTGTCCATGGTTGTAACCTTTGGACAAGTGTGTCCTCAGCTACTCTAGCCAATTGGCAAGCTCCGAGTTCAGTGGGGGAATGTTCTCAAAAGGATATGTTTTATATAACTAAGAAACAAAAACACAAACAAAAGGGCTATACATGATATAAAACTGTTTACATAATACTACACATATTACTAGACGTAATTTAAAACACAATTAAATGTTATTACTGTGTTCTTAAGAAAGGCATTTGTAACACTACTGCATTACACCTTTCAGCATAAACATTTGGTTGGGGAAGGACAGAAATCTTACCTTCATAAAAGATATTAAAATGCATGTACTTTGCTTTAGGTAGTTACCATGGAATATATTTGAGCAGGCAATACTTTAATCAATGGACTGAACATCATTTTGATTCATCTATAACCTTTTGTTTTCTGAGTTGGATTTTTTCGTAATCTGTTACCGGTTATGTAGAGACTCATTAATTTTTTTAGCACTGAAAAGTACTCAGTGTTCCAAAAATATTTTTGTCCAGCAAATTTAGAAATCTGAAGCTAAAGACACTTCTTAGAAGTTCGATTTGCCTGCAATTGCAACATGTGCATGTGTGCATACATTTGTGTTTTCTGCCTTTATCATATGTTTTTCCTCCATGATCTTCTGCACCTGCCCTGTGAAAACAGCCATGTAGATCCCCATGTTAAGGCAACCTGAATGTAACAGGGTGATGCTCTCTTTAGAGATAAATACAAGGGAAAAACTCCATGTTTCTGGAGCTGTGTTTTCTTAATGTTTTGAACTAAAATGTTACAAATTATTCTGAAATGTTACAGATTTACAGATATGTTAAAAAGGGTAGTACAATTTCCCACTTGCTTTCATGCAGTTAGAAGACATATACCATCAAATGTAGGTCAATGTGCAGTTCCAGGGTATTAGGTATGTGAACATCGTGCAGCCTTCAGTACCCGACACCTCCTCAACTCTTCTAACCAGACAAATCTGAAACTACTCATCAGCCAGTAACTGCCCCTCATTCCTTCTTCCCAGTCCCTGGAAACCACTATTCTAGTTTCTCCCCCATGTGAGTTTTAACTAATTTTATTGCCTCATATAAATGGTACTTATGCAATATCTGTCATTTGTAGTTTATTTCATTGTTCATGATGTTCTTAAAATTCTTTCATACCATCACAGGTGCTAGGATGTCCTTTTATTAAATGGTACTCTATGGGATGCAAAATACTGAATCTGCTCATCAGTTCACCAGTCAGTAGATGCTCAAGTGACTCCCACTTTCAGCTAGTGTGGAATCTGCAGCTCTGAACACAAGCACACCAACATCTATTCAAGACCCTGTCTGCATTCCTTCTGAGTACATATCCAGAAGTAGGATGCTGTAATATGTAATAATTATACTTGGGGTTTTTTTAGAACCTACCATCTTGCAGTCTCACTAACTATACATTTCCATTACCCCCTATTACTTTCTGTGGTTTTTCTTTTGTATAGGAGATACCTTAATGTGCTGGAGAAAATATCTTCATAGCCATTTAGAAATACTTGTATTTCTAAATGGAAGTTTATTTTTAAATGGTGCATATAAACTAGTACATTTGTGAGATACTATGTGAAGTTTCAATGCCCGTGTTGCAGAATGTTGAAATATATATATATATCCTCAGTTATTATTTCTTTTTGTGTAAGCATTTGTGGTTTGTGTTTGTGCATGTTCTTATGTGCGTGGGCACAGGTATATGTTTGGGTGCACATACATTGAATGTGTTCCTCAGTTGCTTTTTGCCTTTTTCATTGAGGCATGATTTCTTAATTGAACCCACATCCCTCAGATAAGTTTGGTTTAGCTACCTAGCTTCTTCCAGGAATCCTTTATCTTTGCCTTTGAGCACTCCAAGTGCATTGAGGCCACCGTGGTCACTTGGCATTTATATCAATTCTGGGGATTCAAACTCTGGTCCTCATTTTGTGACAAGCACTTTATTCACTGGGCCATCTCTCCAGCACTCTTGATTTCTTAATGATTAAAAATACTCAGACTCCTTTCTTTTAGCTTTTTAACGTATATGGCACATTACAGTTATGTAAAGTCACTGTATAGTCAATAGCACACCAGAACTTGTTCCTAGATAACTATAACTTGGTAACTATTGATCAGCTTTATCCCTATCCTTCCCTTTCCCTGCCCTTCTCAGCCTCTAGGGAGTCAGCTCCGATACTCAGTTTCTGTGAGACCACTTGTTACTTGATTCCACATCTAAGTGAGATGGTCAGCTTTTATCTTTATGGACCTGGTATATTTTATTTAATGCAAGACTTTCCAGTTCCAGACATGTTGTAACTGCCATGATTTTAATCTTATAACTACTGGATAATATCCTATTGTACACATGTACCACATTTTCATTACCCTTCAGTCAGTTAATAAACTTTTGTGCCATTTCTACTTCATATTCTTGTGGACAGTGGTACAATGGATATTGGAGTACGTTTGTCTCAGTAGTTGATTCTCTTTCCTTCAGATACATGTTCAGTGGTGGGATTGCTGGGTCATAGGATCTATTAACATTCTGAAGAACTTTCACATTGTTTTCCATAATAACTGTGCTAATTTATATTCCTACCCACAGTGTGCCAGGGTTCTCTTTTCTCCACATCCTCAGCAACAGGGCTGTGCTTTGTTATTGCTAGCCATTCTTAGTGAGATGAGCTTCTGCATCAGCCCCTGACCTCCTTCAATGATGAATAGTGAGGTAGAAGTGCAAGCCAAATAAACCCTTTCCTCTTCAACTTGCTTCTTGGTCATGGTGTTTCATCACAGCAATAGAAACCCTAACCAAGAAACCTACTGAGCTAAATTCCGTGTTCCTATGTAGGCTTGTGAAGAATGCCATGGGTATTTTGATAGTTACTGCTTTGCCAGATCACTTTGGATAGTACTTTGGATAGGAAAAACATTTTAACAATATTAATTCTTTTAACCATATTCTTTCCAACTTTGTATATTCTTTGGTCTATTTCCTTCAGTATACTGTTTTTAGTTTTTTAGAACAAAGACATATTACCTCTTTGGCTAAATATCTCCATGGGGTGGCTTGTTGGTTACATATGCATGTCTGTCTGTCTGTATATATTTTGTTGCTGTTTTGGATGCATTTGCTTTCAACTTCAGGTAATTTACTATTGGTGTATATTAGATCACTACTGGTTTTGTGTGTGTGTATTTTGTAGGTTAGTGTTGTGTCTCAAAATTTGATGAATATGTTTGTCAGTACTGACAGTTTTTTGAAGACCTAGAGATTTTTATATATGTAAGATGGCACCCTCTGGAAACAGTGACAGTTTGACTTTTGCTTTTCCTGTTTGGTTCACTTTATTTCTTCTCTTACCCAATTGTTCTGGCTAAGATCTCAATACTGTTGAATAAACTTGATGAAAGTAGGAATCCCCTTTGTGTTTTTGATTTGTGTTCTAAAGCCTAGTTATGTTTAATATCCCTTCATATCCACATTGCCCATTTCTGCATTGTTTTTGGAGGACTGTTTATTCAAATTTTTGCCTATTTTGACACAAAATAAATGCACATATTTATTGGGAACAGTTTAGTAATTCAATGTTTGTATTTATACATAGTATCGAGTGAAGCTGTAATTATAATTCTCATCACTTTAAACATTTATCAACTCCCCGTATCTGTAACTTTCAAACTCCTAGCTCTTTATAAAATATATTATAGAGAATTGTAGGCTGTGGTCACTATTCAAATCTATATAACAACAGAACTGATTCCTCCAGGTGGATTTTGTGTTTATTGTTGAGTTCCTCCTAACCCCTCCCATATATCTCGCTTTGCTCTTTCCCAAATTCTTAGCCTTTTGTTCTTGTTTTATATTAATAAATATAACCTACTCAGTTCATATAATGTTACCAGTAGTCCTACCCAGCTATGATGCTTATGGACTACAACAATGACTAGCATGACATGGTGACTCTAAGGGCACAATATTAGTATTCACATCTTGTCAGTAACCAGCAGCTATCTAATTGGACTTAAGGCTTGCTCAACAGAGGGAAATCATACCTGATACTAGAAACCTAGAAAAATACCCAGGCCTAGTAAGGTCATGGATCTTTGTGGAAAATTACTTCTGTCACTTTACTAGACAAGCACAATGTGTAATTGCATTATAAATACTTATCCTAAAACCCACATATGAGTGTAGCCTCCACTACCCATCAAAGCAACTTTGCAGAAAATGGAGAATGTAACAGAAAACCACAACAGAACACAACATAGAGAACAATTGATTATGTGGCGCCCAGCCTGTGCTGATATATCTATAACACAACTCCTGCACCTAAGGCTCAGAAGAGGAGGTGGAAATATAGTAAGAACCATAGGAAGAGGAAATCTGTTGTGAGATAGCATCTCTTAGACATGACACGGAAGCTTCACCCATGACACTTTAACAACATGGCTGCAGAAATAAAACCTGAACAAGGAGGTCACCAACAGACATGCTAACATACAAGAGGGGACCTTACCAGGCCCTAAGTCTAAACAAAGAATTACAGCCAACTAAGGAATACTGAGAGTAGGAGAAATAGCCTCTCCTGGGGAAGAGTCCCCCACTTGCAATTGTTTATCCAATACCGAGTGGTCGACCATGAAATTATATATGTGCAAGAGTTGCATTTTTTAAAACAAAAGCAAAGAGGTTCTAAGTGGTTCAAGGCTTGTCCGTATTCCATACCCAACTTGAGACAAAGCAAGGAAAGGATCAGTATGTACTTTCCAGGTCATAGTTCCCAGCTAAGGAATTTGTCACCTAGACAAAACCATTAAGCGAATAAAGAATGCCAGGATATTTAAAGGCAAATACTGTGCTGATTGTGAGAAAGAAACAAAGAAAACTGCCCTCTGGTTTCAAGGTATTTCAGAACATTCGTTAAGTAAACGGTGCACTAGTTGGAATCTATGCTGCTCTGTTTATTAAGGAGGGGTTCATGTCAGAAATCGTTAACCTAGTAACATAATGCATATATGTTATACTCATATACGCTTATACTATATAAATATGCACAAACAGATTTGATCCTGTTCAAATTTCTCCTAAATGCACTTATTTTTCCAAGTCTTTTTTTCTTAGGCAGATTGTTTTTCTAAGAGATGTGGCAATCCATAGTGCTTTGTACCAGATAAATGGAGTACCTCACTTAATGTTTATTGACATTAAGAAGTCAGTGGACATAAGAATAAGGTGAAGCCAAATGACTCCATCTGGCAACAGAGCAAAGTAGTGGACCACAAAGTAAGAGAATCTCAGTAGAAAAGCTGAGTTACAGCCTGGTCACTGGACTGAGACTCCCGGTTCACCTTTGGAGATTTAATAATAGTTTCATAATGGTTACTACCAGAAGCAAGGCAAAAATGCTCCAGCCTGGAGGCCATTGGTAGTTTACAAAATTATGATTTTTGTGTGTGAGAATTTTAATAGAAACAGAAGTTTAACTTTCTCACAGGCTGAACGTGTGTGTTTAAAATGGATATATTGGGGTTCTAGGCCCCAGAACCATAGCATGTGAGTTTATTGGAAATTAAAGCCATTATAATAATAGTCAAATTAATATAGGTCATTTGGGTGGGCCTAATTTGGTATGATTGATGCCTTTATAGAAAGGGAAAATTGTACACAGACACCATCTGCCTATAGAAGGAATGTCATGTTCATAGCTCCTCATCAAAAAGATATGCCTAAAACATGTCCTTTCCCCATAGTCTCAGAAGGCATTACCTTGATTTCAAATTCCTATCTTTAGCATACAAGATTTCAAATTAGTTTGTGTAAACCATCCAATCTATGGATCCTTGTTACAACAGCCAAGAAAACTAATCCAGACTCAGCCTTTCTCCAGTGCTCCTCTTTGCCTTTCTCCATCACCCTTCAGGAAGCTTGCTTTGAATGCACTCCTACGAGGTGCATAGATAGCCCTAGGGCAATGTCTATCATATACCAAAGAAATGAAAAGCCCAGTCCTTCTTGAAAAATGTCTAGATGGAGCCAAAGGACAGAATCCTCGAGAATTCACTGTAACAGCACAAGACAGTATTTAATAAAGTGAATGAAGTCTAACCAGACCAGCACCCCTCAAAGCCAAGTGATTCAGAAGCAGTTATTTTTGATAGATTTTCTCACACATTTGTTGGATACATTCAATTTGTGTACTATAAAATTAACCCACTTAAAAAAGAGTTCAATTATTTGTACCTTATCACAGCTTTGGGTAACTGTCAACTATAGTTTCAGAACATATCAATCACTCCCAAAGGAACCCCTACCATTCATAGTGACCATGCACTTCTGTCCATGGCAATCATTAGTCTACTTTTTATCTAATGGGCATCAGCATTTCTCATAGATGGATCTAATAAGATGATCTTTCATATCTGACTTTTCATCTAGTGTTTTAAAGTTTCATCCATATTCTAGTGTTAGCATGTTGCTCCTTTTTTCTACTATAGGGGAGGTGAATTCTCACATCTAACATCATAGAGGTTTGGGCCTGGATTGCATATTCAATTGATAGAGAAAACAGAAAATTGTACAAATTAATATGTATTTTCTTTGTGCCCAAGAACCTTTCTTTTTAAAGAAATAAAAATTCCCCACAGATTGGACAAATGTGTACTTTTATGATAGGCTGAGCAAAGACAGGCCATTATGGAAACATAGCTAAGCTGAATGCAGAGTCTGGAGGGAAATAAAGATGTTAGCAGGGCTTGTTTGCACAGAATCGCTCAGTTCTGGCTCCCCATCAAAATACCTCCTTTCTCCTGGTACCGGGATGGCATCCTTTGCACAGGAGATGCAGGTTTATTTGGAAAAAGAAAGCAGGAAGCTTCAAGTCCTTTCTTTTATTTACTGGTTCTCAAGTAACTTTACATCAAAATAATCCTTATATCAAAGTAGTGTGGTTTCAGGTGGCCTGTACTGTTATTGTTCATTGCCAGGCACTACTCCATCATCTAGACACACCACATATTGATTTACCCTTTGGTCACCTGAAGGACCTTTAGCTTGTGTCCTTTCCAAGTGCTTCCAGGTGTACATATTTGTGGACATATTTTTGTATAAATGTGTTTTCAGTTGTCTAGGTTATGTAACTAGGGCTGATGCCTCAGAGGGCCACCTACAGGTTCAGAACCTGAGAGAGCATCTATTAAAGGAAAGCAAGAGTACATTTGTTCCTGGTGCTGCTTCATTTTATTTCAACCCTCCTTCCTACTTAAGTACGTTCAGACACCGGGTCCTCCCGGCTCTACAGTACCTCATATCTCAACATTCACTGTAGCACACAGTCTCATTTAATCTTCACACACACCCAGAAATAAAAATATCCTCTGGCTGTTGTGATGATCCTGGCAGTTTGGGTATTCTAATTTGAAAATGTCTCAGGTGTTTATGTACTCCATTATGAGGGCCACAAAAAGTAAAGACCAGAACCTCAGAAAAGAAACAAGTTTTTTGAACCATCAGCATAATCAGGCAGAGAAGTATTTCAAATACGGAGAGAAAGGTGACCCCAAGTTAAAGGTGTGGGGATCCACCTGGACTTGTCAGTTTGACTACTGTATAATTTTCACAAAATAGGAAGAACATGAATTATTGAATAGACCTTATTATGGTCTAGTCACAGACTATAAAGCAGATTCATTTGCATGAAAGACCATGGCCTAGATGGCTACAAAGATGTCTTAGATGGCTAAAATGACTACAGATACATGTTTAACTGGAACATAAGTGCATATAGACACAGATGCCCATGTGGTGCTTTGCAGCTCTGATGCTCCTCCATTTTGAAACTCTGCTGGCCTATATGTCTCAATTCTGTTGCCTAGCAAGTTATTTCTGTCTGTGTATGACATGGCTCTGCTGTTAGTACAATTTCTACCTGTTCATAGCTGGTGATTCAAAGGAAGAAACACTCTCACTCCCACAGATCATGGAGTAGATCGAGGATCAATTTACAACTGGAACTTTGTAAATCACTAGGCCCAGCTAGCATGGAGAGATGCAATCTAATTGGCTGGCCAGACTCACTGGATAGGAGGAGACTCTATTTCCTGTCGCCTGGCAGGGAGGTGACATCGCCCAAACCAGGTGGGACCAGTTACTTCTTGTGAAAGGAGCATCTCTGCTCATGATGAATGGTGCCTACAGGTCAATAAAATAACATTAAAAACAGTAATAGAGTAATTCTACACTAAAAATGAATACAAAGCACTTCTCTGTGCTGGGGAAACTATATATATTATTTTAAAGAGAAAAGTAAATGAAATTTACATGTGTGACTGTGCTAAAAACACTTTTCTTAAGATTTCTATTTAAATATTTATTGACTATTTATTTATTATATATTTATTTATTTATTTTTTTTTTTTTTTTTGTGTGTGTGTGTGTGTGGTGCTCAGAGAACAACTTATAACAATCAGTTTCTCTCCTTCCATCAAGCAAACAGGTCCCAGGAATCAGACTCAGGTCTCCAGACTTGGTGGCAAGTACCTTTACCTCCTGAGCCATCTCTTGGATGCAAGATTTCTTTTTTAAAAACCATGGCATTCCTACTACCCAGCAGCAACCTGCCTTTGCCATTGCACTCATAAGCACACTACAGCTGTGGTTACCTGCTAAGACCAGCATGAGATTAGGCCTGTTCACCGTTTCATCATTCCTAGAGGAGGGACTCATGAGGCTCCACCTCTCACTAAAGATCTATTGGCAGTTAATGGTTGATGACAGGGTGTAGCCATCAACAAGTTTCCTGTGTTGCAGAAAATAATCCACCCACTCATAATTATATAAGCAACCATAATTGAACTCAGTAGAATACAACACACACACACACACACACACACACACACACACACACACACACACACACACACACTTTTAGGATGAGAAACTTGGACTATGGGCTGCAAACTCTTGACTATCTGCATGTAGAATTTGGAGGGAAAATTCCATGGTCCGTTTCTCCCACAAAAGTGAAAAATAAATCTGAGTCTCCTTAAAAGGAGTCAGTTTTATTCTCTGATTTCCTTCACACACAAAGACGGTTGCTTCTCATGGAAAGAATTCACAGTTGCTTTTCTGTCATTGTATCTGTCTGAGCATTGCTCCCTGCAGGGAGGTGGCATCTGAGGATCTAGACGGCTTTCCACTGTGCCTGTCTATTTTAGATTGTTTGTTTTTCTTTAAGAACCCAAACAAGAAGTACCATTAGTGGGAGCACCAATTATGAAGCTCCAGCTAGCAAAGTGACAAGATTAAATAAAGCCATACCCATTCTGGAGCTTCCTTCTCTTAACACACTTGTCTCACCATCTTTGTTCTTTAATCAAGGCGAAATAAAAAGGCCTATTGAGTGAACCCAGTGAGCAACATGGATAAGAAACAGTAAATCAAAAAGACCTGAATCCTTCTAAAGTTTTGTAGATGGTCACAGATTTATCGGTAAGTGGGGGAAATGGTTCCTCGGTTATGAATCTCTCCCCTTGATTAAAATATGCTTTAATTAAATCTACAAAGGACACGGATGCCACTCCCATTTTAAGGGATTGGCACTGTGTATATGAAATGGTGGGAAAATAAGAATTCAAGTTCAGAGCAGAATTGCCAAGAGTGCTGTGAGTGGAGCTACGTGCAGCAGGAGATAGGAGCAAAGGAACATAAGATTTCCCTTCTTTTCTCTCCCCTCCCTTCCTCTCCATTTTCCCCTTTCCCTTCTATTCATTTTCCCTCCCCTCTCCTCCTCTATGTATATTCCTAGACTTCTAATTTTAAACAATATGACAGACCTTTAATAAGCTGCCCTAGCTGTCTCAAACTCAGTATGTAGCACAGGCAGGCTTTAGACTTGCAGTCCTATTGCCTTAGCGTCCTGAGTAGCTGAAGTTACAGGTGTTGACCATAACACCCAGTGCATTAGGTACAGATGTTTTATTTTTAACTGTCAACAAAAGAGGTTTAGTTTTTAAGAAGTGCCTGCCCATCAGACTTAGTGTCTGTTCTCTTAGCAGATGAAAGTTCATGGTCAACTTCTTACAGCCTTTGGAGATTCTGAGAATCTTGGCTTACAACATTTCTCAGAGTAGCTCCTTCTACAGTCTAGCCTCTGTGAAGAGTAATGAGCTTTTAATCACTCTTCTAAGTACTGTTATTATTTGCAATCATACTGCAGATGATTGTGACATAGTGATAAAGCCTTTATCTGACTGTTCTGGCAGTCCCAGGGCTAACTCTTGGCTTTAATGCAATTAAAAAAAACCTATGGAGCATGCCTGCTTGCTTGTCCCTTACACCCAAGACTAGAAACAAGTTGGATTGGGTATTCAAAACCATCAGCCAATGTTTAATCTATTCATAAATAGCCAGTTAAAGCCAGGCATGATGACTCACACTTGTAGCCCCAGTACATAGAAGGCTGGAAAGCAGGAGGATTACTGGGAGTTTGAGGACAGCCGGGCTACTAGGTGAGTTCCAGGCTATCCTGTCTCAAAAGAAAAAAGTGCTGGTAAGGTGCTTATGAAAGTTTGCATTGCCTTTCACATCTAAGTTTTATGTGTGTGCTCCTCAGAATGGCAGTACTGGGGCCAGGAGGGCTGGGACCCTTAAGAAGTAGGTCTTAGTAGGAAATACTTGGTCATTAAAGGCACTTACCTCAACAGGGATTAAGAGATCTCTTGAAGGACACCTCAGTAGTTTTTCGGAGTTATCATGAAAGGTCCAAGGCTGGCCCCTCCCAGTTCTCTGTCTTCCTGTCTGGCACTATGGTTCCTCCCTGCGCCTCTGTGCTCCTGTTCAGACCTGAGACACTATCCGAACCACTCTTTTGAGCTTCCAAAACTATGAACCAAATAAACTTTTCTTCATGAGTAGCCTGCTTACTGTAGCTAATTATAGCAATTACAAGTTAATCCAGTCTTCTTTTCTGTTTTATTAATAAGGCAATGTGGAGTGGGTGTGGGGAAGAGAATTCAAGACAGTTCATGACTTCACACAAATATCCTTATGACGAAGTCTCAGTTGGGGTTTCTTTTGCTGTGAAGAGACACTGTGATCATGGCAACTCTTATGAAGAGAAGCATTTCATTAGGACTGGCTTACAGTTTCAGAGGTTGAGTCCATTGTATTTGTGGTAGGAAGCAAGGCAGCAAGCAGGCAGACATGGTGCTGGAGAGGTAACTGAGAGTTCTACCTCTTGTTCCGCAGGCAGCAGAAGCAACTACGTAGTCATAGTTGCTTGACTGTAGCTTGAACACAGAAGACCTCAAAGCCTACCCTGTGCAGGGACACACTTCCTCCCGCAAGGCCACAGCTACTTCAGCAAGGCCACGCCCCCTAATACTCCCGCTCCTGATGGGGGCCATTTCCTTTGAAACCACCATAATGCTCATTAAAGAAGATTTCCAATCTGAAAATCCTTCTGGTCTTTGCTGCTGCTGCTGCTGCTGCTTGTTGTCATCACTGTGGCTAGAAACTCTATGCACTAACGCATTACTTTTCTTAGAAGTAGGTACAGCACCCAGGACACAAAGCAGCCTTCCCCTCCTCTGCCTGTCATTGGTTTGTCCTAGCTCCTTAATCCTGTCTTCACAGGCTTTTATCCCCTGATTGCCTGGAATGACTCAGGTCCATACCCAGCATGTCTTCTGGTTGTGCCCATATAGTTAAATTGCATGTGTGTTCACCATAGAGTCCACTGCATTTCTGAGGCCAGACTAAGCAGCAGGTGGAAGACTTCACATTATCAAATTTGAGGAAGGCTCTACTGCCTTCAAGCTTGCTGGAATAATGAGAAAGCAAGTTGTATATAAATTGATAGTCTGATAGACACCCAATAAGTAAGTCATCAACTATTATTTTTTCAATTTGCACTCATGGTTTCCTTCTGAAAAGCAGATTCTCTTCATGGGTTTCTTTCCCCAAAGAGAGTACATTTTCCTCTCCAGAAATAAATTCTGCACCTCTTCCTAGATGTTCCAGTATGGACAATCATTGCCCCCAATGATGGGTGGACTCAGTCTCCAGCAGCTTGTCCCTGCCTCTGAGCAGTGGCCCTATACAATCTGGCCAAGAATTCCTGGTTTGCAGGACACATGGCGACCCAATGCTGGTATCAGATACATCCATCCAAGAAAGGTGAATTCACACCAGTTGCAAAACACTTATTTGTGCTGGGTCCTGGGGTTTTGGAATGCATGAGACAATGTTCTTTCCATTTTACAGACAGTTTAATCAAGGAAGAATAAAAACAAGTAATATTTTCTGATTTATTGGGGTATTTCTTTTGTTTATATTATTTATTCTTATTTCCTTGGTTACTACCAGAAAAAAAAGAACTTTACTAGTTTCTAGTAAATATCATAAGGATGTTTCACATATACATGTCAACATACTTTTTTATTGAACCCCTGTCTAATTGCCCTCCTTCCTCTTATATCTCTCTTATAGTCCCCTACATACCTTCAAATAATCCCATTTCTTTTTTATCTCATTATCCTTTTTCTTCCTTTCTCTCTCTGTTGAGTTTTCTTTATTTATAACCTTTTATGTTTATAAATAAATATTATATAATTATAGTATATAAATGTATATAGTCATATATATTCTGCATATGATTGAAAAGGAGAGGTATTGTCTTTCTGAGCCTGACTTTTACACTTAGCATAATGTTTTCCATTTTCCTGAAAATGCAATGATTTCATTTCTATTTATGGCTGAGTAAAATAGGTAATTCCATTTGTTGATGGACATCTAGGCTGGTTTTATTTTATGGTCATTGTGAATGTTGTAGTAATAAATAATAGGTATGTAAATATCTCTGCAGTACATTAACTTATAGTCCTTTGTATATACAGGAGTGGCACAGCTCGCATCTAAGGTATCTGTAGTTTTACCAGCCTCCTCCTCGTTCAAATTCTACAGTGACTATAACAGTTCACATCCCAACGGTGAATGAAGGTTCTCTTTTCCCATATCTATGCCAACATTGATGTCTTTTGTGAAAACTGAACTTGGAACTTAGAAGAGGTTGGATGAACATAATAATACAGATGGAAAAATGTCATGGTTTGAGAGCTAAAAGTTAAAACAGGAGTCCATGGATACAAAGTAGTTTCGATAAGAAAACTGAAGCTGAGGCCCTCTGCATAAGTGAGACAGTTGTATAGCTTGGTCCGTTTAAGGGGTCCCTGGCAGTGGGAACGGGATCTATCCCTGGTATATGAGCTGGCTTTTTTGGAGCCCATTACCTATGCTGGGACACCTTGCACAGCCTGGATGCAGCGGGGAGGGGCTTGGAACTGCCTCAACTGAATGCACCAGGCTTTGCTGACTCCCCATGGGAGGCGTTACATTTTCAGAGGAGGGGATGGGGAGTGGGGTGAGGTGAAGGGGAAGGCTTATGGGGGGAATGGGAGTAGGGGATGAGGAGTTGGAATATGTAAAATGAATAAAAATTTCTTAAGGAAAAAAAAAGAAAGAAAACTGAGGCTTATTGTGGTACTCCAGTGGTGGATGTAGTTGATCTGCACTCAATTTTATGCCAACTTATGCTATCTCCAGGCTAGTTCCAATTAAAGGCTGTGTGAGGAGATGTAGTCCCCTGGATGGACCTGTTCTCACACTAACTTGACTCCATACGTCCTTAATGTACTGGACAAACCTTTTAGAGAGGCCAGATGTGTCCTTATCCTCTCTCCCATCCTTTTGGAGGTGTCAAATCTGCACGGCAGTCTGAAAATCTATTCCACTCTCTCCTGTAACCTTCACAGGCATTCTCCCCATAAATCTCTTGCTTGATTAACCCTGTCTTGATGTCTGGTTTTTGGATGGCAGAAGCCAACACACTGAGCAAGGTAATGTCAAAGTAAAGGCACCCAGAATGCATCTTGCTATATACCCAATATGATGACTGGTCCATTAAAATTCAGTTCTGCCATGATCCCATCCAGAGATTGTCCTGAGTGGAAATGATGCCACTGCAGGCAGAGGAAAGATACATGAGATGGTAGCAGTTGTTTGTAGGAGAAGACAAAAGCAGATCCTGGGGAAGAGCCTGGACTAGTAAAGTTACTCAGATGTTGAGCTAAGCATCATGTGTTCCAAGTATTTCCCCACCATGTCCTGTGTCTCGAACCAGTGGGAATAAGGATCCCAAACATCAAGGTGTCAAGAGGGAGGACGGAGAATAAGAAATAAAGAAAATGGGAATTAAAGAAGAAAAAAGCAAGAAATGGGGCCAGGAGGTCTTGCACAAGTTCGTGACTTATGACAAGCACGTTCATTAAGAAGTACAAGCCCAGCATGGTGGCACATGCCTTTAGTACCAGCATTTTATGGAAATACTCGGAACACATGCAGGGAGTAGGTGGTGGTAATAACATCCAAGGCCAGCAGAGAGTTAAGTCAGACACTGTTGGCAAAGAAAACACAGGATAATTCAGAGACAGCAGCTTTAATAGTGGTATCCACAACCCAGGGGAAGACTCAGGGTCCCAGAAACCACAACCTTGTCTCCTACAGGGCACTACTTTAGTATCAAACAGGCCTTGCCAAATCCATTCCTGGACAAGGACACAGAACTAAAGTTCCCTTTGTCCTTTCATCAGGGCCTCTGAGAGTCTAAGGTTGGTCTGGCTCCCCACAGTCCCATTCTTCTCTGAGAGGGAAATAAAAGTATGGTGAGGCTAGTATTAGTGGCAAAGGACCTCAAAGTCAAACTCTGCTATTTATTAGTGATAGTAAAGAAGATAATTGAATTGAAAGAATTTAGTTAAGGACCAAGGATGCAAAAGGCGTTCAGCACAAAGAGCTCACCATGTGACAAGGTTCTGAATTGAGTAGGTAGGATGGTCATTCCTACAGGAAGCCCAGAGGCCCTGGTAGCTGGACCACAGACTAAAAGAGTTAGAGCAGCATAAGGTAAGAAGAGAAAGCAGGCAGGATAAGCATATGCAGGGCCTGGACTGTGGATTCATGTTATACTAAAAACAGGTGCAATTAGTATTCTTGCCACCTTAACAATTCTAGATAATTACAATCAGGTGTGAAGGGTTTAAATAAAAAGATCACGGTAACCTACTTACACAGGTCCTTTAGGCTCAGTTGAAAACAGCTGGAAATGACCAGCATGGATGCTGGAACGCTATTTAAAAGACAAAGGCAAAAGAAGATGTTGGCATCGCTCTGAATAAAAAGAAGTGACAAGAAGAAAGAAATTCTGTTTTAACTTGGGTGTTGGTGCACCCAAGTACGAGATTGAGTACAGGAGCAGCATGACAAACTTCTAGATTTATAATACAGGCAAGACCTGTTGCACTGGGTCTTGTGCTGAGCCTTCAATAATACATCAAATGCTTGCTGCTTGATGGAGAATAGATTCAGGCAAAAGAAGCTAGAGGTTTGCATCCCACCCACCCTGGAAAGAAGAGAAATTGCAGTTTAGCTCACCTCACAAAGCTGGCAGAGAAGGAGGGAGCAGGTGTGTGCCCCTGAGCAGAAGTGATATTTTGGCAAGGGAAGACATTAAACTGGGGCTCGAGATCCATCTTGCTGACCTTGTACAATATGTTCTCCTGAGCAGAGGGGAAGAAATAAGGTCATTGGATGAAGGCCAGAGATGATGTAATGAAAAATCTCTTCCGATACCACTTCTACTTTTGCTAACTGACAATGATCAGAAAACAAATTTGAAAAGCATTGAACTATTTCTGTTTATCGCATTCTTATGACTAACACCAGGGTTAGTCATAAGCCTAGATCTTGTCTTCTGAACCCCTCCTGTGTGCTGCAGTTACTGTGGGTTTAGGGAACTGACCATTTCTTAAGGGGCAAACACCAGTCTAATCTTCACAAAAATAATAGATAATTGCACAGTGATTAGTCTTAGAAAAAGAAGCTGTATGGCACTGTAATCATCTAAGGGAATTCTTGACTTAGACTATAGGATCAGAAATTAGAGCCCTGATGTTGGCATTAACTTGATGGAAGGCTAGAGCGTGCCTTAAGGAAAATCATTTGAGCAGGATAGAACAACCTAAGACTGTATGGTATGTTTTATTAGGATTTGCTTTTCTATAGGTTTATTTCCCATTGACCCACATGATACTTTCATTACAAAGTCAACCCAGTGAGAGTGTAGTAACCCAAGAGAGCTGTAAGTGAATGACAGTGTAAGAACAAACCTTCATGTTCTGCCAGTTGCCATCTGTTTCAGCAAGTGTGCCCATGCTATCCTTGAACTTGAAATCTTTCTGACTCATATTCCTGAGTCTGGGAGTTTAGGTATACACCATGATGTTCAGCTGCTTACTATCTTAAAAGGACAACACCACTACTTATATAAGTATTAGTGGAGAATAGAAGCATTGTGTAGCCTTGAGTAAGCAATTTCTAGAGGAAGGCCATGGCTGTCTCTGCCTTTGTGGATCCCAGGACCCTAGCAAATTTCTGACATATATTTGGCAAATTTTTTCAATGTTAGTAAATATTGTTGAGGTGGTTTGAATGAGAAATCTTCCCTGTAGTCTCAGGTATTCATACAATTGGTCACCACTTGGTGGCGCTATTTGTAGACCTTGCTGGAGGAAGTATGCTGCTTGGGGATAGACTTTGAGATATAACCTTGTAAAGGGATGTTTCTTGTGCTGACCACCTGTTCCCAAATTCCTGGCAGACACTTCCCAAATTACACACAAAGGCTTATATTAATTGTAAATGCTTGGCCGATAGCTCAGGCTTGCTACTAGCTAACTCATACTTAAATTAACCCATAATTTTTATTTATGTTTAGCCATGTGGCTTGGTACCTTTTCTCAGTACAGCATTCTCATCTTGCTTCTCTGTGTTTGCTGGTGACTCTCTGACCCCACCCTTCCTCTTTCCAGAATTCTCCTATTCTGGCTCTCTCATTCAGTCTCTTCCTGCCCAGTTATCAACCAATCAGCTTTTTATTAGCAAATGAGAATAATACATATTCACAGTGTGCAGAAGGATTATCCCACAGCATAGCCTCAGACTACGTCCACGTCCCTCTCTCTGCTCTGAGTTTGAGGTGTGCTGTGAGTTCTCAGCTTCCTGCTCCAGACACCATGAATACCACTTCCTGACACGCCTCCCCACCATGATCATCCATCTGGAACTGTAAGCCCAAATAAGCCTTTCCTTCCATAAGTTGCTCATAGTTGTGGTGTTTTATTACAGTAGTAGGAAATAATTGATATAGTTGGTATTTTGAATTTATATTGCTACCTGAGCACCTATGAGACTAGTTGGAAAAATGCATCTCAGCTCACTTGAAAGTCATTTCTCAAATCTTTTCTCTTTGTGAGGTTATAAAAAGCAGGTATTCTGGTCTTGAATTGTTTACTTACTGTATTTATCCAGGTCTTGACATACTACAGATAGTACGTAGGCATGTGAATACAAAGTAACAGCTGAGATAGAATATATATGAGAGTACAAAAAAAAACAGTAGATTTTATCTCACAAGGAAACTAGAATCAGAAGTCAGGGTGTGTATGTGTGTATGTGTGTGTGTGTGTGTGTGTGTGTGTGTGTGTGTATGCATGCTCACGCACATGCGCACACATGCCCACATGTTATTTGTGTGTGCATGCATAGGGCAGAGAGTGATGCTGGATATCTTTATTGATTGCTCCCATCTTATTATTGTTTGATAGGATCTCTCACTGATTGGCTAGACTGACTGACCAGTGATCCATTGGGATCCTTTCTGTCTCTACTCCACAATGCTGGAGTTACAAGTCTATGCTGCCATACCTGACTTTTACATAAATATTGGGGATCTAAACTCAAATGCTTTACCCACTAATCCAGCCCCACAGAAGAGAATTTTTAAAATTTCAGATAGTTTAGCTTTGTGTGGCTCTTATATGTCTGAATTTAGGTTACCATGGCTTCATTAATGTCATGAATCATTTAGCAGCATTGCCACAGTTCTAGTTACCACAGTATGTGAAGTGTGGCTGGTAGCTCTTCAGTCCTCAACATGAAAACCAGGTGTAGAATATTATCAGAGAAAATTGTGTCACATTCTCACAATCTGTTGCCTTTTGTCATCATAGAAAGATGCTTCATGCTTTAGAGTATCTGCTGTTCAGATTTTGCAAAGACATCAAACCATGTAGCTATGTTGCCTTTGTGTCTTCAAGTGGTAAGCCCATGTGACAATGAAATGGGTGATTTAGTGGGGACTGACCAGCGGAAACAGAAATGCATCAAAACCATAATACTGGAAATAAAAGCAAAAATACTGGAGTAAAAAGAAAGGGGAAA